>NC_080083.1:7421947-7721947 GCF_949987535.1 Balaenoptera acutorostrata | reverse complement strand
TTACTATGGTGCATTTCCTCAGGAGAGGAAATGATTTTTGAGAATACTGAAGCCTTTTTTATTCTAAAGCAGGCTAGTAACACCTGTACACAATCTTTCTAGACAACAATAAGACTTTTCTGAGGTTTCGTGTCATGACCATTTAATTTAATAGCTCTGAGAGTTTAAACAGGACACTAATACCTCAGTTAACTGGCACGATTGGTGAACTGGGGATTCCAGTTAACTTAGTTTTTCCATCAACTAATAGTAACCCATTTATCCAATGAAATTTCCTCGGCAGGATACAGGAGATCTGGACATCTCTTTTCAGGTATATACAATTCTGTGTTTTGTCTCTCAGTTTTACATTTTTTTAAAAGAAAAATCAGCATTTTGCCACCCATAAATCTTCAGATTAATAATCAACCACATGTCAGAGGCCTCACACACACAAAAAAGGTTAACTGTGATAGTATTAGCTAAAGAAAATAAACTTAGAAGCTCACGGTTTACATATTGATGAAGTCGAAGACATCAGAAGATACAAGAGACGACAGGTATAGAAAAATTTTTTTCCTTTAAAAGCATAAAAAGCGATGCTTGCTTTTGAAGAATCATGGCAAACGAAACGTACTTTTTGAAATAATTAGTGAAGAGAAAATAAATTTAAAGTTTCCCCTAATCTTTTAACCAGGAGAATAAGGACTGATTTGAGATCCTGACTTCAACTTAGCAGAATTAGAAAGCTTCAGAAGTTCTTAGAAATGGGACAGGTAAAAGTAACTTATGAACATTTCTGATGTGACTTGCCTGGGGCCCAAAGACCCTGGGTCGTCCTCAGTCTTTCGCTGGTTTTGTTTTGAATTTTTTTTTTTTTTTTTTCCTGCACTGCATGCCTTGCAGGGTCTTAGTTTCCCAACCAGGGACTGAACCCAGACCTGGCAATGAAAGTACCGAGTCCTAACCACTGGACCGCCAGGGAATTCCCCGTGCTGGTTTTATGTTTTAATTAACAGATGCAAAGTCTTTCAAAGGCACGGATGGGGCTTGGTTTCTTCCCTCTGATGGTTTCCAGCAGGCAACTTTGGCCCCAGGATTTGAAGTTTTCTGGAATACTAGGTTCCGCTCTCCCTGCTTCCCAGGCCCCACCCCCTGGCGATCCTGATTCAGTGGTTCCGGGATGGGGCCCAGGAATTTGTATTTTTAGTAAGAGCGTCATGTGACCCTTATCATCAAGGAAAACTGGAAAATATGGCCCTGGATAATAGGATTTGCCTAAGAACCGGGGTGCAGGTCGTTGGAGCTGGGAGGGATAAGCAGGTTCCCAGGCCCCAGGATCCGGAGAGCCAGCCAGGTTCAGGAAAGCCTGGGGTTGGACTCAGAAATCTGCATTTTTAATGAGTGCCTCAGGCAACATCTGGTCAACAGAAACATCTCTCTGGTTGCTGATAAGTTGCCAAACTTGACTCTGGATGGACATAAAACAACCAGAAATAGGAGACACCAAAGTCACGATTCAAAGGGAGATATCGCGGACATCTTGGTCCCCCCGGGCCCGGGCTGCTTCCTGAGGCTCCTGATCTACCCTGATGGGCCATTTCTCAAAGGCCTGCCTCCAGGACCCAAGGTTCAGCCCAAAGCACTCTGGACCACAGGGTGCCCGCCTGTCCCTATACGAGGCAGAGCTAGGACGCCTACCGGTGTACCTCTGGCACTCTGCAGCAGGAATCACCTTAGGGAAACACACAGTGGCAAACTGTCTCTCAGAAAGGTCGTGGCCTGGTTATATCATGCCGGCGAATTGCAAATGAGACCGTTCCACGTACCATCGCCTGGTCATAAACGAACACCCTTGTTTACTACAAATTCTGCCGAAATAAACCTGTCTTCACGTACAGCTGCTAAGGCATTTGTGCTTAGAAAAACAAACACTTTAAACACAAACAATACCTTCACATTTTCCCTTCAAAAGTGACTAATGTGCTCAATAGTGAAAAGTTGCAACGAACTTCTTCTGTAATCCCCGCATTACCGTGCTTCACACTGCCCAGTAACTATACAGACCTCTTTGAGGATGCCAAGGGAAATGCCAGACCCAGGAAGGCTTGGAAGAAAAAATAAATAAATCAATAGGGCGAGATCATACATGGGATGAAAAACTCCACTTGAATGCTTCCCCGTGAAGTTAGTTTACGTTTCACCCAAACGGTTGAACTTGAACTCCAAAAGTAACCTTGGCAGTTCAGCTGTCTTGATTTCAAACCTCTGCCCGTGTGGGCTCACATTTGCAACTTAAATATTCGGTATGAAAACAAAGTTATTTAACCGTTAGCAGAGGATTCTTCTCCGAAGGAGAGAAGGAAGGGGTGTTTGGGCCCACACACATATACTGATCTTTGACCCTAAATATCAGTGTACGACACACAATTATTTTGGCTTCGGAAGACTATACTGTCTGCTCTATTGGGGTGGGGTGGGCAGTTACCAAAAAAATCTTGTCTTGAACAGCGCCAGAGCTGAAGATTTTTATGTGTGTGAGCTGGAGGGGTTTTTTATGCATGTATATAGTACAAATGGTTCTTTTTCATTTTGGAAAGAAAAAAAAAGCACTTAAAAAAAAAAAAAGGTTTGGTGGGGTGGCTTTGCAGCGGTATTTCACCTCAATACATCTTTCAAGTTTGATGGCTCGTAAGCTCACGGCTTGGTTCTTGTCTTCAACCTTCAGACAACTCTAAGCTGTCCGCAGCAGCTGCGGAGGCCGAGTCTTTAAATGAAATAAAGAAATAATTGCTTCGGGGAACAAAGGGAAGGAGAAAAAAAAAAAAAAAAGCCCCGTTAGCCGAACTACATTGTCCCTCGGGATTGTGCGCGGTATGCAGTCCTGATGAATATCATTCAGTGTGTTAAGAAGGAATCCTGGAGCAATCCTGGAGAATCAGAAGTGTGATGCGGGCGGAGGAGTGTGAGTTTCAGAGGCACACCTGGGTCGAAATCTCTGCTTGGCTACTGATTAGCTAAGTGACCTTGACAAAGGGCCTTCGCCTCTGGGGGGTCCTGGTTCCCTATCTGCCTTATGGGAATAACACTACCGACCTCAGGGCTGTAATGAAGACTGTAGGGCGCGATTATGCGACGTGCTGGTTCCGTTAAACACGGCAAATCAAACACCCGTGGTTACCTCTGCCCCCTCCCCGACTCCACCTCGAGGGGACAAATGGTATAAACCCATACCCCAAAAGAATAGGGGAGAAAATGATATCCAAACAGACGTATCAATACAGTGTTGGAAGACAGAAAGCATATGGGTAAATGATGGATGAGTGAGAGTAGGTGCTGAAACAAACAAGTTGGGGGTGGGGGGGACATCCAAGAGGGCTTTGGCTGTTGGGCCAGATCCCTGGCAAGGCTCAGAGATGGGAGGCACTAGGTACTTCTGAAGGCAGAGCCAAAAACAGGGGGACTGCTTAAAGACTACATGAGGACCAATTACACCTCAGACCTCCTCCATCGCCCCACACAACCAGCCACGCTACCTGTGCACTGTCCTCTCAGGAAAGAGGGTCAGTGGAGGAATGGGACCAGAGGAGTTCTGAACATGGGGCAACAGGTGCAGAATTAGGAAGGGATAAGGCGAGAGGCTGAAAATAGGAGATTAAATACACATTTTCACATGGGATGGTGAGTTTGCTGCCCCCTCCCCTGCATTAGGCTCCCAGATGCTAGCAGCTAAGCCTCTATTCTCCAGGCAGGAGACCACAGGACCCCTTCTCAGCAGAAAGGGACTAACCAAAGAGAAAAGACCTACAGACACTAGCATTTGGGGCCCCCAATAAAATGACTAGGTCCTTCCTGTCTGATAATCGCTTGTGAAACCTACAACTCAACACATCCTACCCATGCGTATAAAACTTTCAGATGTCTCCTTAGTGCTTCATTCTTAAAAAATTAATGGGTAGCCAAGCATCACTGGATATTTGACCAAAAAGAAGAAAACCCCCCATCATACCCCCACAAAAAAAAAAAAACCAGAAAAAAGAATTCAGCAAAAAGATACAATGCAAACAACAGAAGAAAACGTCAAAGAAACACTAATATGTTCAGAGATATAAAATGTTTTGTATCTATAAAACTAGAACAGAATAATTTTTTTTAAATTTATTTTTGGGTGCATTGGGTCTTTGTTGCTGTGCACTGGCTTTCTCTAGTTGCGGCGAGCGGGGGCTTCTCTTCATTGCGGTGCACGGGCTTCTCATTGAGGTGGCTTCTCTTGCTGCGGAGCACGGGCTCTAGGTGTGCAGGCTTCAGTAGTTGTGGCACATGGGCTCAGTAGTTGTGGCGCACGGGCTTAGTTGCTTTGCAGCATGTGGGATCTTCCCGGACCAGGGCTGGAACCCATGTCCCCTGCACTGGCAGGCTGATTCTTAACCACTGCGCCACCAGAGAAGTCCCCAGAATAACTTTTAAAAATCAGAAAACTTGAGAGTTTAAAAATAAGACAGCAGCAATAATGAAATTCAATGGGAGGATTTGAGGATGCAACTGAAGAAATGTCCCCCAAATGAACAAAAAGACAGAGAGAGGAAAAACAGGAGAGAAAATAGTAAGGAAGCGAGAGGACTAAACCAGAAAGCCCAATTTCCAACTAAGGAATGTACCATAACAAAAGAAGAGAGAAAACAGAGGGGGTAATTATCAAAGCTTTAATGTAAGGAAAAATGCCCAGAACTGAAGGAAATGAATTCCAGACTGAAGGGTCTAAGAAGTACCCAACACAATAGTGTAGGGTGAGGGGAGAAGTTACTAGATGGTTTCTCTTTGTGAAATTTAGACTATTGAAGCTAAAGGGAAGCTCTCAAAAGCAAAGCAGGACATATAAAAAAGTTCAGGAATCAAAATGGCACTGGACTTCTCAATATCAACAAGGAAAGCTAGAAGACGATGAAAAATGCCTTCAAAATTCTGATCACAAATTGTTTCCAACCTAAAATTCTATATATGCAGTCAATCACTCAGCTGCAAGGAGTAGAATAAAGATATTTTTCAGCTCCAGGAGGACTTCAGGAGGGCTGACCCCCAAGGAAAACATTAAAAAGACAGATCATTTGATGTGCTTTTCACCATATCCACAGGAATTTCTTAGCTCTGAAGTAAGTTAGGGCAAGAATTATGATAAGCAAAGGGAAAAAAATGACAGTAAGTATAGGAAGAACAAAATACTGTGTAAGAAAGGAAATCTGATTCTAGTAAGCTACATGGCTCAGCTAAAAATATTGATATAGTCAAAATGAAAATGCTGGGCTTCCCTGGTGGCGCAGTGGTCGAGAACCTGCCTGCTAATGCAGGGAACACGGGTTCGAGCCCTGGTCTGGGAAGATCCCACATACCGCGGGGCAGCTGGGCCCGTGAGCCACAACTACTGAGCCTGCGCGTCTGTGCTCCGCAACAAGAGAGGCCGTGATAGTGAGAGGTCCGCACACCGCGATGAAGAGTGGTCCCCGCTTGCCACAACTAGAGAAAGCCCTCGCACAGAAATGAAGACCTAACACAGCCAAAAATAAATAAATAAATAAGTAAATTTTAAAATAAAATAAATAAGTAAAATAAATGGCTGTTGTTTAAAAAAAAAATGAAAATGCTGAGTAACGATTTAACAATTGTGATTTAACTCTATTGGTAGCATAGAGGGAAAGTGTAAGTGCAAGGTCTTCCACATTAGGGAGTTAACAGATAACACCCAAAACTGCAATCAAATCAAGTCATATTAGTATAAGCACATTATTTAGAAATAAGAAAGTAAAACCCAGAAGAAACAAGTGAGAGAGCTGAAAGTACTTTTCTCGGAAGAGTGGGAAGGCCAGCAGGACGGGCAACGGGTGGTCTCCTTTCCTGCTGTGAAATGCACCCTGTACCACTATTTGTCTTTGTAAACTACGCTTAGGTGTTATTTTGACTCATCGCCAGGCCGGAGTCTGTGTTAAATGCCTACCACTGTGGCCTGGCACGGGGATCAAGGGCAGGTGTGGATGCAACGGGGATGAGTGTCACCTGCATCTGTACCACATGGAATAAGCAGGTACTGGGGGCGAGAGAGAGAAGAGAAACACAGGTCCGTGACAGCCTCCCCTGGGCTCCTCAACCACCGCGTGTGCCTGTGCACACAGATCCACATACACCTATAAAATCACAATAATCTAACACCACACACATCACAATACAAGCCTCCCAAATGCAACCCAACCTGCATTCACTTCCTTCCCAGAGGGAGAAAAATCTCAAATCACGCCTTGCTACCGTGCACAGAGGAGCAGTCACAGAGGCTCTGCTCTACGAGTCCCGGACTTCTGGTTGATGGGCATCTTCTCAGTCTAGGCCATACACAGTTCTCCATACTGTGACTTGTAATTAATCACCTCCCATACGTCCAACATATACTGGTAGGTCAACACCTTGACCATCTACCAAAAGCTCCCATTTGGGAAAGGGGAGATGGGAAACAGTCCAGAACACATACCCTTCTTGTCAGGCTGTGCTAACACTTCCCGGGCATCCCTCTCTAGGGTCCTTTGCTGGGGAGGTCTGGGGGGTTCCCCCACTTTACCTGAGATCTCAACAAGGAGATGCTGCACCGTGTGGTGGGCATGGAAACAAATTCCAGGAAGATGTGAGGATTTCGTCAGATCTAAGCTATCAACCGAATGGAAGAGTTTCTGTGTGTCCTATAAAATCACTGTTGAATTACGTGCTCCGGTTACTGTGATAAAGATTCCGTACCAGGAGCAAGCTTGCCTTTCTTGGAAAAAGTCTGTTTCTTTTCTATTAGATGGCGTCCGTGTGTCACACGTCCTGTCTCCCTTTTTGTGTTGGTTTCCCCGGATTCTAGTCTTGGTGCTAAATTTGAGGCTCAAACATGGTCTTTGTTTATCAATCTGATATATTCTATTTATATTCTCGTCTACATTTGAACATTTTAAATTTCTTCTTTAGCAGCTTTGAGATTTTACACAGCTGCGTACACCATTTTATTGTAAGCCACTCCACGTCTTCTTTGGAACAGAGATTACAAATTATACATAAAATCTATCCTGGGATAGAAGTTGGGCTATCTTTTGTTCGAGTTTGCTCTACAAGATTCTTAGATTGCAAGGTGGGGAAGAAATTAGGCTTTGGATCGTCTGCAAGCCTTGCCAGCCAGTCTTAACTGCTCACTCTTTTGCTATTTTATCCCCAAGTCTTGGTCTGCAGGCCAATCTCTGTGAACTTATCCACCTCTTTAAGCTGTTGTGTATATCATGCTGTTGTTTCCAAGGAAAAGTTCTTTTTGAAATCCTCCAGCCTTGCCTTAGTTGAACTCAGGGGAAGCAGGGTTGTTTTTCTCACATGTCTACGTGTTCCTGAGGGCTGGGTGCTGCCAGCTAAGCAGACCAGAACCAGAATCTGGGAACGGGCCTTAGAGTTGGGGGCAGAGGCAGTGTGAATCCAGGAGCTCCATGTCCAGGCCAGCGGGGTATAGAGGCTGCCCCTGCCCACTGGGCAATTCCTCTACGTGGTCTAAGGAAAACATCAGACAAATAAACGGGCACTGAACATGAATCTTACAAGGGTGAGAGCAAAAGCATCTTGAAAGTCAGTGACACTCTCTCACCCTTGGTGCCCAGCGCTGGGGCTTCCGTGTTAACTGGCTTTGAGACCTGCCCCGTGGCTTAGGTGTGTCACCACCGTGTGGCGGAAGAGAGACTAACAGGCACGCAGGACAGAGATGGATCCTGGTTTAGAGATTTCAGAACGCTTGCCCAAGCCATGGCTCCGGACGAAAATAGAATCTGTTTATTCAACTTGTCTCTTTCATAACACAACACAGACTTCAGAAAGATAATCATATAGCAGACGCAATAAAGAGAAGGCACTCAGAGGTTTCTCGAGCTACCTGCGAAGGGCTAAGCTCTTCGTGCTTTATTCTGAGGCCTACAGGAAGAAGTTTCCTCCTCCCACCCCCAGCCAAAAAGAACCCCCCTTCTTAACTTGGCCACTGAATCCCTTGGGAGCGCAGTTCTCACTGCTGGCTTCAGCTGACCAGGGCTTGCAAAATCATCGCGCTTAACTACCCCAGGCTGGTCTGGAAAAGGCAGAATTTCCTTCTGAGCCAGCAAAGCTTCCCCTCGCTGGCCATCCTCGGGCTTTTTTTTTTCTTTTCAGAATTCTCTCCTCAGTTCCTGTGCCCCAAATCCTCGGACACCACTAGGTATTCAAAGGTCACACACACACCCCCGCCCCGACCCTATCCCCAAGCACATGGCCTTACCCTTGGCCAGCAAGCTGACTCTTTGGAGACTACTTTCAAGACAGATGAAAGTAATCCGACACAGAATGGAATCAAACATGAACATCTGATAGCTTTCATGCTGGGTACTGGTGGGTGAAGAAAACTTACATTCAATTCCCCAACATTATCGGATTGAGTCAAATCCCTAAATAACCGCTGGGGGACAGTAGCCACAGGCCTCCATGTCTAGCGGACAGAAGGGGGAAAATAACAAGGAACAGTCAGCACCTGCTACATGACAAGCCTTGTTCCAAGGGCTACACGTTTAACTCATTTAATTCCCCACAAATCTCCCAGTATTAGGATATCATTAATATCCTCGGTTTCCAGGTAGGAAACCAAATACAGGAATACCTAAGGTCCCAGAGCTGAGGTCAAACCCAGGAAGAGACCACAGAACTCTCACCCGTAACCACCACGTTGTACTGTCTCCCAGGGAAGGCGTCTACTACTCTCTACTCAGCGTAGGAAGCCTTCATAGGAGGCCTGGAATTATAGGGACCTCTTGTAAAAAATGCGAGCATGAAAACCTGGGCATGGGAGAAGGATGGCTTAGGTTTCTGAGGCAGCTTCGGAGAATTCTCAGCAGCCTGCGATATAACTGCAGTGAGACAGGAGACGTGAGAAGCTCCGACAATCCACCCCAAAAATGTTCTTATAAAAATAAAACATTAGGATTATTTTGAAATGAATACTGCACTTTCTACTTCACCTATATTATCCATTTTGAGCTTTGCGGTCACTCCAGGATGTCATGTTTAACTCTTTAATTTGTCACAACTTCTTGTTGCAAGTCTTTTCTCTGACAGGTGAAGCAGGTGACGAAGATCAGGTGGCCAAGGTGGACCAGGGTTTGGTCTTCTGACACCTAGTGCAGCGTGCTATTGGCCACTATGTCTCACTGACCTGACCCCAGGGCCAGCAAAGAACTGTGAGTGAGGGGCTGACATAACACAAGAAACAAGGGCCCAGAACTCCAACTGGAGGGCCTAGGGGTGTGACAGGAGAAAGGGGAGGAGAGCTCAGTTTTTTGCTACGTGCAAACTCTCTGCTGGGCCCTGTGGCTCAGGAGAGCCAGAGATAGAACAGAATCCCTGAAAGAGAGGACTCCTAGGTGGAAGGGCAACTGCTGCTTCTCCATCCTGGTCAGATGGTGGTGGAACATTTGAAGGCCAATGTTTTGTAAATAAGAGTTTTGGCAGTTTCATGCTCTTAGAACAGACGTCAAGGAGCAGACTGGAAACATTGCATTGCTCCTTAGAGACTTCTTAGGGCAGGCAGGATGCATGGGAAGGACTCCTAAAAGGCATGGATAGAGGGAATGTGGGGTACCTCAGGGAGGAGGGCTCAGGGGGAACTGGGGGGCCAGGGAATGTGTGGGTAGTGGTGGTATGGAATGAATTGTGTCACCCACCCTTGTTCACATGTTGAAACCCTAACCCCCAATGTGACATTTGGAGATCAGGCCAAATTAAGAAGATAATTAGGGTTAAATGAGGTCATAGGGTGGGGCCCTAATCTCATAGGGCTGATGTCCTTAGAAGAAGAGGACTTTGCTCTCTCTCTCCCTGCTCACTCACAGAGGACAGGCCACGTGAATATACAGCAGGAAGGCAGCTGTCTGCAACTCTAGAAGAGAGCCCTCACCAGACACCAACTCTGCTGGCACCTTGACCTTGGACTTCCTGTCTCCAGAACCATGAGACAATACATTTTTGTTGTCTAAGCCACCCGGTCTGTGGTGTTTTGTTATGGCAGCCCAAGCAGACTGATACAGGGAGCCTTGACCTTGCCACGCCCTGGCCCTCGGCCAGCACTTATTCACCTTTCAACACGCAAGAGTTACCTCTTCTGTGAGGTCTTGCTCATCTACCCTGGCCACTTCCTCCCTTGATGTGCCGCCCCCTACCTAAAGAGATTTCATCTTAGAACCCGTAACATTTTATTGAGTTAATTTTTTTTGTTTTTAAAGTCTGTCTGCCCCTACTAGACTCTGAACCCCTTGAAAGAAGAGACATTTCTTAGATAACGAAGAAATGACAAAATAAAGGATTAGCTGTCTTTGGGGGACTGAGGAAAGCAACCAAATAAGATGCGTGGATTACGGGGCTAAACTGTGTTAACCTCTCTTTCCCCTCATCTGGGGCAAACCCCCGTCCCACCCACGCCAGAGTGAAGGAAAGAGAGGGGTTTTGTGATGGAGATAAGAGGATTCTGAGGAGGATGTTCCCAGGAGGAGTGGAGAGAGCTGGAGTAGATGGGTGAGTGGTGGTAGGTCCTGCTTCTTTAAGACCAGTCCAGCTCCTTCCCAGAGAAAAGTCTACTTTGAGTGGGGCAAATCTGAAGAGTTTAGGGAAAAAAAATATTGCCTGGAAAGAAACCAGCCCTCAGGGAGGCACCTCTGGCTTCCAAAAAGTGCTGATGTTAATAAGTATACAGGACCAAGGGCATGGTGGTCTCTAAGAACCAAAGGAGACTTACTTCACAACCTCATCCAAAAAGGGAGTGCAAAGTTCCAAAATGGTTAGGTTCACTGTGACTGTAACTATGGAAAAGAGCGTATGCTTGGGGAAGGCAATAAGTAAAAAATAAATTAATTGTGGGGGAAAAAAAGAAAGATTAGCTGTGTAAGAGCAGGCAGATACCAGTTATTTGTGTGAACTATTTACCATGTGGCATGATTACCATCTACAATGAAATGTGAAAGGTGCTGGAGGGTAGGGGCTGAGTGGACTCCTGAGTGAGATGTGGGGGCTGAACCCTGCCTTCTGCTAACACCAGTTAGGTGACCTTGGGCAAGTTACTTCCCTTCTCTGGGCTGAAATGGCCTCATTTCTTTAAACACAAATTTTGCTGAAGTGTAACACATATACAGAAAAGTACACAAGTTGTTAAGCACTCAATGGATTTTCTAGTTGTGCTAGCTTGTCAGTGGGGGATAATAACAGTATCTGTCGCGTAGGGCAGGTGTGAGGGTTTCATGACAGAACACCTGGGAAGCACGCAGCCGGTGCCCAGTACACAGCGAGTCTCCATAAGCGCCAGCTCTCCTTCAGGTATGGGTGCCTCACTTAACCGGAATTCTACCCTTGATTCAGAGATGTCCAAACCTTGTATCATTGTTCATACAGCCTGATAGTGTATACCTGGATGTAAGGGGGGCAAAGTGAATACTGCTTCCAATACACTTATAAATAGAGAAATTCACCAGCAGAACTGAGCACCAGAATCTCATTCCTGCCACCCTGCCTGCCACGCCAGTTTAATGGAGGGATTCTTCAGCTGCTTAAAATGCCAAGCAAGCTTAGAGCTATAAACGGGACTAAAGGAGGCAATGGAAGAGGCTTGCGACATCCTCCTTGGTTGGTGTGTGTGCGAGAGAGGAAAATCCTTCCAATTTCAGCACACGTGACTTCTCAGCCCCGCAGAGCAAGGGTTCCAGTGCCAGGCAAGGTACTCAGCCATGCTTACTAGCAGGGAGGTGATCAGAGACACCTTCCGAAGGAAGGACGATTTGGGACCCCAGTGTACGTTAAGCAGCATCTCTATCAACAAAGCTACCTTCACGTCCCTAACAAGGCCGGGGCGAAGGGTCACCCGGCTGTGGACAGGCTGATGCGTAAAAAGAGTCCTTTCTGCTCCCAGCTTTCTTCTCGGCACGGGTCAGGGTGCCCGAAACCCCACCACCGGAGGGTTGTCGTTTATGTCACGGTCATTCTCTCACTCTGCTCCCATGTGAACTAGGAAGACACTTTCTGCCCCCACAATCTGAGCGTGAATGAACTCAGGAGTCCTGCGCTCTAGAGCAGAAGAGGGTGGACAGCTCAGGCTGAAACGGCTGACAGAGGAGCGCCTGTGGGTGAGTGGAGGGGTGTGGGCACCGGGGGGACCGGCCGGATGCAGGAGACGAGCTTCCTGCTCTGTCCTTGGCCCTGGGCCAGCCCTGGAACCCACGGTCGCAGGACAGTATCTGGCCATGGAAAGGCGGGTGGAGCAACGGGCCCAGCTTTCCCTAAGTGCCTTTCCGACATCTCCCTCACCCCGCCCCACTCCTGCCATTTTTTCCTTCTATAAGTACCTCTCTGGGAGCAGACATACTTCTGTGGATCAACTTTAAAAAACCAAAAAGCCCCCCAAGCCTCAGTGGCATCCGTCCCTGCAAACATCCCTCTGCCACTCCTCTGCAGGTCCGGGTCCTTCTCAGGAGCGAGGGCAGATGCGGCTTAAAAGAAGGATCTTGCCGGGAATTTGCAGCCTGTGACCAATTAGCCAGATGGGCTCACCTCCCCACCTGGTTTCTCTCTGGTCGGTGTTTTGCGAGCGCTCTCTTACTTTCATTCGCTCCCCATTAGCTGAAGAAAGTCACTTCCCTTGGGCCTGGGCGTTCACTGTCTGAGGCCACCTTGCGTTCACATCTGCTCTGGGACTTCAGGTGGCCTGGTGGCCGGGAAGAGCTTTCTCCGATGTGCATTTTAGAACAGGCCCCGTGACCTTTTCTCCTGGATTCAGATCTCACCAGGGTTGTCCACATTTTCCTGATCTCCAACTTGAGCTGGGGCAAATGTGGTTACATGATTAATTACAAACATATGCTCTACAGAAATGGGGAATCTTACCATATCTGCCCTTCCTTTACAACTGAGGAACTGAGTTTTAGCTGCGAAACCCCCCAGGGTTTGGGAGGAGGAGGGGGACTGCCCCTTTCTGTATTCATTCTTAACGCTATTTAACACTGATTACACTACTTCTGCTTCCAGTCAGTGGAGCAGGGTTACTTCTCTTTCTAGAAGCCCTCCTTTCAAGTTCTTTGTTACCCTGAATGTAATGTAAACTCCTTTACTTTTAAGCTCAGGTTTGCCTCCCTCAATTAACTTTGCCAACACTTGGAGATGAAGAGACCCTGAAATGGTTATCTAGTTGAGAACTTTGAACCCAGGCACGGTATGAACATAAATCACAGAAGATAAACATTTATCCTGCCTATTTTTACAAATTTCCAGAGTTGAAAAGTCCCCAATTGTTTCAAAAGCCAAAGAAATGAGACCTGACATGTATTTACAAAGGCATTTTCATGCATTACACATCCGCTTTCCTTTTCAATCATGGGTTTACTTTCCCAAGAAAGCACCGTTTGTAAATGCAAAACAAAATCACAAATGTCAGTTTTTCTGACCGGCATTTATTTCCCAGGCAAACACTTTTTGAACTGACATTTCCTCTCCGTCTCTTTATCCCTCCTTTGGCTAGGGTGATCAGTACATGCTGTCCTGCTCAAGTCAGCTCCAGCATCTTTGAAAATTTTGTCCAACTTCAGGTTCTTATTACTATTCCACAAATATCTTTGTTTAAAACCCACATTATCCACCACCCCACTCAACAGCGTGCAGTAGCTAAAGCTCTTCACCAACCAACCCCCAAGTTTTTTTGTATACTTGTAATTTCATATTGGATCTTTTCCATCTTCTTTCTGCTCTTTTCATTTTGGCAAACTTATTCCCTGAATCATATTTAAGAATGAAAAACTTAAAATGTCTAATACCCTTCTTTGGTTGGAAAAGACTAAAATAAGTAGTGATGGGTGGGTCTAATTAGTAGTAGCCTTCTGGGTCTAATGAAACCCCACAGCATCTCGTGCACAGCGGATACACAAAATAATTTGAGTGATGTTAAGACTATCATATATTAGATCTCTGGATACCTAATTCAGAGTTCCCTGGGTTGTATAAAAATTGTTCAGGGAGAAAGCTTTAAAAATTTGGTGTCAACACTGGATCATATTTTAAGCCCAGGATAGATGATAAAATAATACTGATGAAAACATATAAATTAAGGTGATTCCCTTTCATTGGGCAGAATTTTCCTAGCTATTCTCACCACGTATGTCTGTTTTTCCAGAAGAACTTGAGAATCATGATGTCAAGGAGTCCCAAAACTCCCTTTGGAATTCTGAATCAAATTATGTGGAATTTATATATCAACTTGGGGGAAAAGCTACATCTCTGCAATTTAATTTAAGCCAACCGATCTGGGACTACAGCTATTCCTACGTTTATTCAAATCTTCTCTGTCTGTAGCTATAATTTTTCGTGCCTAGCAATAGTCACCCCAACCAGCCTCTACACCCTTCAGAGAAAATAGCCTGCCTGCACTCTGGACCATAGGCTAAGTCAAACATAATAACCCATGTTTTGGGGATAGATACAAGACTAGATCAAAGAGAAACTTTCCCCACGACTTTCCTCATTGTTGTAAGGAAGGAACCCTTCCACAGAGCAAGAGGGACTTGAATGTGGGGCTGCTGGTGGTCATGTTCTCCACCAGGAGGAGGAAGCCAGTCTGCGCCTGGAAAGATGAAGCCAAAACAGAGATGAAGGAGGGTTGGGATGCAGCCCCATCACTAATCCGAATGGTGGCTTTGTGTGTGTTAGAAACAAGTGCTCCTTCCTATGACAACATGCCATAAATCTGCTGTCCTAAATAAATCTATGATGACTGCCTATGAATGGCAAGCCCGGAGGTTTAGACTTGTTCAGTGCACGCTCTGAACAACTGAACCCTGCAGTCCTAACGGAAAGAGTCCTGGGAGCTTTGAGAATCATGTGCTACTGCTTAAGGCCTCAGAGCTGACCTGATTCCTGCAGTTCTTCCTTTGAATTGTGACCTCCCCCAATTAGAATTATAATACCCCCTCCCCTTTTGCTTAAGCTAGTTAGAGTTAGGTGTTGAACCTTAGTAACGTTTTATAGTTTTCTTCATAGGTTCTACTTTTTGTTGAGTTTTTGTTAATGTGACCTTTTCTCTGTTCTCTGACATTTTCTAACTGGTTATGGGTGCTGTATGAGAAAATAACTTTTGCATAATTTATTTTATAATGGGCAAAGGGCTTGGCTTTCCTTTTAGTTTTCCAGTTCATTCTCCTGAATGTTCCACGTAGAAGACTGTAAATGTTTACAAACATGATGGTCATTTAAATTTCTCCTTATAACTAACTGGCATACTGCAGAGGTTAGGTCTTCAAAATTAATGATGTATATCAGCAGTGAGAGGCGACATTCTGATTTTATCACTGACTTGATCTTCTAATTTTTTATCCTCTAGCAAAATGGTAGCCTTTAGCGTGTGATGGTTATTATTTAGCAGGATAATGAAGTACCCTTTAATTTATAGTTTGAAGAGTTGCTTTTTAAAAAATCTGAGAACAGACACTGAATTCTATTAAATGTCTTTTTAGAGTCTACTAAGGTAATCATATGGCTTTTCTCCATTTATTAATGTGATGAATCATGTTAATATATTTCCTAATACTAACCTCTCTTTGCATTCTTGAGATTAATTTGGCTTGGGCACGTCGCTTCACTCTCTTAGTAGAGAACTGGATTCAATTTGCTTGTGTTTTACTTAGGGTTTTTCTTTTTAGGATAATTATATTCATAAGCAAGACTGACCAACGGAATTGTGAGTATACGATATCTTTGTTGGGTTTTGATATCAGAGTAATTTTAACTTCATAAAGTGAAACGGGAAGCTTTCCTTCTTTTCCGTATTCTTAAACAGGTCACCTAACGTGAAAGTTATTTCTCCTGAGAAGTTGGAAAGAATGTGCCTACAAAACTGCCTAGCATCTTTCAGGAGATATGCTTTTTCTTTTTTGCCATTACACTTGACATACATTTACCTATTTAATTAGCCTTTTCAAATAGACAGGTTTGATATTTATTAACAAGTTTACTATTTATATGTTTTCTGATGCACTGAATGGTCACCCTCCTTAAAAGCTATCAGCCTTTTCTTTTTATTTTTTAAACATCTTTATTGGAGTATAATTGCTTTACAATGGTGTGTTAGTTTCTGCTTTATAACAAAGTGAATCAGTTATACATATGTCCCCATATCTCTTCCCTCTTGCATCTCCCTCCCTCCCACCCTCCCTATCCCACCCCCTCTAGGTGGTCACAAAGCACCAAGCTGATCTCCCTGTGCTATTCAATTAGCCTTTTCTGACTGAGGATTATTATGTTTACATTCTCCATGCTGCTGTATCTCATCTGACCTATTCTAATACTAATCTCTAAGAAAAAAGACTTGGTAAATACTGTATCTTCTCTGTCTTCACCCATTTTTATAGTGCATTTATACCACTCTGTCAATATTCTATATCCCTTTCCCCCACCAATAGTGCTGGCAATGCTGTTTTTTGTGCTGTTCACAACGTTCCCTTATAGGTTTGATTTTACAGGCCTGCTTTTTAAGGAATTTATTCACACCCACCCAACTTAATCCTGAAAATTAGGTTGGTAGGAATTACATAACAGTTCTCTATTAAAATAGCTGTAATAATACATATTTATATGTTTCCAGGTAATGCACATGTACAAGTTAAAGAGATAAATGCTTATACCTGATTTGTTAACTTTTAGCAAGCCATTACAAGGAAGGGATGAACTCAAGCAAGAACTGGCCAATTTATGAGCAGACACAGAAGGAAAAAGTCTAGAAAACTGGTTGGAAAAGCCAAGTACTGCTGTACCTCAAATAGCAGATGAGGCTGGGAGTGTTCAGAACCTTTCTTTCCCATGAAGCCAAAGAAAGGGGTTGAGCCCCATGGCAGAGACGACATTTACTGCCCTCCCTCCTAAATCTATCATTTCAGGTAACCCCAAAGCAGCTGCTTTTCAAATGGGGAAGACCGTATGAGTCCAGCTGGAAGTCAGAAGATCAGCCAGGGACTTCCCTGGTGGCGCAGTGGTTAAGAATCCGCCTGCCAATGCAGGGGACATGGGTTCGAGCCCTGGTCCGGGAAGATCCCACATGCCACGGAGCAACAAAGCCCATGCACCACAACTACTGAATCCTGCGCGTCTACAGCCCGTGCTCCACAAGAGAAGCCACCGCAATGAGAAGCCCGCGCACCACAACGAAGAGTAGCCCCCACTCGCTGCAACTAGAGAAAGGCTGTGTGCAGCAACGAAGACCCAACGCAGCCAAAAATAAATAAATAAACAAACAAGTACATTTATTTAAAAAAAAAAAAAAAGAATAAAAAGAAAATCAGCCAGAACTATGTACAGAAGTGGAACTTAGATGTGGTCCCTGGCAAACTGAACGAGCGTCCCATCAATTTTGAAACAAACTATAATCCTGGGAAGGAGACAGTGCGGGGGGGAGACAAATAGCTTGTGTTTTAGTTTTGAGGTCACAAGACCACAGGGAGCCACCTCGAACCTACTGGAGAAGACTTTCCATCACTGGCCTTTGAGAAACCCTGGTCTTTGAGTTGGATGCGGTAACTGGATGGGGTCTGGGGTTGTCTCCTTGGGGGAGGGTGTGTCCTCTGTGTGGACAACAGATGGCTGTGGACATGTGGGTGGCCAGGCTGCAGGGCAACTGCTAGATCAGCCCATCAGAAGTCACTTTCCTTTTCTTCAATAGTAACAGAGTACATTTCCCAGGTAGGTGGGCATCAGCTAAATTCTCACTAATGGAAAACGAGCAGAAGTGATGGGTCCCATTTCCAGGCCTGAAATTAGTGATGCATGTTAATGCTCTTTTCTCCTTCTGAAATGTAGCCTGATGTGCCCATGACCTTGCTTTGACCCCATGGATGAGGACCCATACAGCACAGGGGAGAGACGAGACAGAGAGGGAGTGGGCCAGGAATGACCCCATGAAAAGAAAAAAGCACTAGGGACAGAATTCAGATCAGTGATTGGGAGTGGGGTGTGGGGGAGGACTGACCACTGAGAAGTATGAGGGAACTATTCGGAGTGGTGGGAATATTTGGTATTTTGATTGTGATGGTGGTTACACAACTATATATGTTTGTCAAAACTCATAGAACTGGTCACATAAAAATGTTTAATTTTAATATAAGTTAAGCCTCAATATACTTGACTAAAAAACAAAACACAAACAAAAACAAAAAAAGAATGACCCAGTGGAGAAGAGACCTCCCTTTCTAAGCTAGACTGCTCACTCAGGGGCTGTTTCATGAAACAGAAACACAGTTCTATGTTGTATAAGCCACTATATTCTTCCAATATGGTTGTCTAGTAGCTTTACTCCATGTGTGTGTGCATGTGTACCTGTATATCATATACATATAAAAATATGAACATTGCTAAATAATAGAATTAGGGTTATTTTATTTTCCAAGTTTTGTTCATCTTATTTATTCAGTAAATATGTATTAATTCTTTCAAACATACATTAATTTTACAACATGTAAAATAAGATATATATAAATCCTGTGACATTCCTTAAAATATTTCTAGCCAAAAAGTTAAAATAAATTGCTAGGATTTAAAATTAATCTTCCAAGTTACTATATAATCATGATGACCTCCATAATCAGTAGGATTAAGGACGGACTTATTAAATAAATGGTTTTGAAACAACTGAGTAGCCATCTGGAAAAAGAAAAAGTTAAACCTATACCTCTTAACAGGATAAACTAGAGGATCAAGAGTTTAAATGCAACAAACAAAACCATTAAATTTCTAGGAAAAAAATGCATAGAATTCCTTCATGTCACTGGAGTGAAGATAACCTTACCAAGACTCAAAATATAAATGTCAGGGCTTCCCTGGTGGTGCAGTGGTTAAGAATCTGCCTGCCAATGCAGGGGACACGGGTTTGAGCCCTGGTCCGGGAAGATCCCACATGCCGCGGAGCAACTACGCCCGTGCACCACAACTACTGAGCCTGCGTGTCGCAACTACTGAAGCCCACGCGCCTAGAGCCCGTGCTCTGCAACAAGAGAAGCCACTGCACTGAGAAGCCCGCACACCACAATGAAGAGTAGCCCCCGCTCACTGCAACTAGAGAAAGCCCGCGCAGCAACGAAGACCCAAAGCAGCCAAAAATAAATAAATAAATAAATAAAATAATTTAAAGAAATAAAATAAATGTCATAAAAGATTGATAGTTACATAAAAATTAGAAACTTTTAGTTCCTAAAAGTTTAAGCAAAGTCAAAAGACAAATTAGGAAAAATATTTGAAACTCATTACCACAAAAGATTATTTTCCCTAATGCATAAAGGGCTCCTTAAAATTGATAAGAAACAGACCAGCAATAGAAAAATGCACCAAGATCATCAACAGACTGTGAGAACAAAAAAGAAATACAACCATAGTTAAAATATATCAAAATTTGTTTCACTCATAAGAAAAATACACAATAAAGCTGTTAGGTTGAACCATATGAAATTACTGATGGACTACCATTTCTGACCTACACAAGTGGCAATTTCACGTTGTTCAACCTACCACAATGAATTTTTTTCCCCCAATCGATCAGACTGGCAAAATTCCAAAAGCTGAGCAAAATTCCAAAACACACGCTTTCAGCCAGGCTGTGGGTAAACGCTCTCGTACAAATCCTGCTGGAAAGACAGAACCACACGGTCCTCACAGAGGGCAATGTGGCAAAACTGATCAAAACTGCCACATAAGGGAATCTGTCCCGCAGATATACCTATACACAAATAAAGCAATGTATGTGTTAGGTACATTAGACATATTGGGGGAATAGGGATATTACATATATATATATTTTTTTCATATTTGCTTGTATCTGCAGAAAGACACACTAGGAGGAGACATGGGAAGCAGGTAAAAGTGGTTACCTAGGGCTTCCTTCGTGGCGCAGTGGTTGAGAATCTGCCTGCCAACGCAGGGGACACGGGTTCGAGCCCTGGTCTGGGAAGATCCCACATGCCGCGGAGCAACTAGGCCCGTGAGCCACAACTACTGAGCCTGCGCGTCTGGAGCCTGTGCTCCGCAACAAGAGAGGCCGCGATAGTGAGAGGCCCGCACACCGTGATGAAGAGTGGCCCCCGCTCGCCGCAACTAGAGAAAGCCCTCGCACAGAAACGAAGACCCAACACAGCCAAAAATAAATAAATAAATTTATAAAAAACTAAAACAAAAAGTGGTTACCTATGTGGGGAAGTGGGGAGTGAAGCAGATAGAAGAGTGAAATTTCTAACAGTACACCTTGTTCATTGTATTGGTGGTTAAAATATATATTCAAAAGAAAAAGTAAATTGAAAAGTTAAAAAGTAAAATTGCAGGTAGGTATTTGGAAAAGTTGACTTTTTTTTTTTAATTTATTTATTTTATTTATTTATTTTTGGCTGTGTTGGGTCTTCGTTGCTGGGCGCGGGCTTTCTCTAGTTGCGGCGAGCGGGAGCTACTCTCCTTTGCGGTGAGCGGGGATCTCATTGTGGTGGCTTCTCTTGTTGCAGAGCACGGGCTCTAGGTGCGCGGGCTTTAGTAGTTGTGGCACGTGGGCTCAGTAGTTGTGGCTCGCAGGCTCTAGAGCGCAGGCTCAGTAGTTGTGGCGCACGGGCTTCGTTGCTCTGCGGCATGTGGGATCTTCCTGGACCAGGGCTCGAACCTGTGTCCCCTGCATTGGCAGGCGGATTCTTAACCACTGCGCCACCAAGGAAGCCCAAAAGTTGACCTTTTAAAAACAACTCATTTGACACAGTCCTAGATAATCAATGTCACTACAATATATAATTCTGTACTTACAAAGATCTTTACCACTACCAACAAAGTGAACAAAAAACCATGAGAGTAAATTCCCTCACCAGGCTGGTTATTTTCCGTTTGCCTCTCTGGATCCCCTTCCCCCCTCTTCTCTGCACTCTGGATTGGGGGGTTAGGGGCGCTGATCTCCACATGCTACATCACCTGGGCTCTCCTGCCTTCTGGCTTCCTGTTGGGTTTGGCCGATGGAGGCACTCGCTGGATCCGAGGTCGGGGAGGCAGAGGCTGGCGTACTTCTCCTGGCTTCGGCACTGCGGTTCCGGCATCAGCTGTAACCCCTTAGAGCCACACTCCTCTGTCTGCTGCGCTCTTCCACGGTTCTGGCTCTTACTCAGTAAGCTTCAGGAACACAGTTTTCTCCCCTTGCTCCTTTGGGACGGGAGTGGATGGCTGTGGGTCATAGTTTTCCACTAGTGCTGGTCCCTAGGTGCCCCAGTACCTCTTTGCTGGTTCCCTCCTCCCCACCTACACCCCTGTAAATCACCCAGAGGAGTACGCCATCTATTTCATGCTGGAAACCTGGCGGATATATCCAGTCATCTGTTTCTTAGACCACTCAAGTTCGTTCTTTTTTCATCTTTATATCCCAAAGGCCAGTTTATTCATGGAATATGTCACACACACACACACACACACACACTTTCTTTGCCCCCAAGTATCTTTCTACTTTTGAGGTTTGTGATTCTTTTCTTCCTCTTAACAAGCCTCTTAAATGCTTCCTGTATAGTCATCAGTTAACCCGTGGACTCACCCGGAGAGCCTTCACTGAAATATTTTTTAAAGTAAGATTTTAAATTAATTAATTAATTAATTAATTAATTTTTGGCTGTGTTGGGTCTTCGTTGCTGCGCGTGGGCTTTCTCTAGTTGCAGCGAGCGGGGGCTACTCTTCGTTGCAGTGCGCGGGCTTCTCATTGTGGTGGCTTCTCTTGTTGCAGAGCTCAGGCTCTAGGCACGCGGACTTCAGTAGTTGCAGTGCGTGAGCTTCAGTAGTTGTGGTTCGCAGGCTCTAGAGCGCAGGCTCAGTAGTTGTGGCGCACGGGCTTCGTTGCTCCGCGGCATGTGGGATCTTCCCGGACCAGGGATCGAACCCGTGTCCCCTGCACTGGCAGGCGGATTCTTAATCACTGTGCCACCAGGGAAGTCCCTTCACTGAAATACTTCTAACGACTGTACTCGTATTCATGCAGCCATTCATGCAGCAAATATTTTTTGAGAATTCAGATACTGAGATTATAATGGTATGTAAAAGACAGCCATGATCCTTACGTACTCATGGGAGGTTAAACTTGGCGGAGACAATAATTTGACCATACAAAGAAATGTGCAATTCCAACTGTGAATATGCTATAAAAGAAAGACGGAAGAGTGCACAAGACTCCCTAGTCTGGGAATCAGAAAGGGCTTCCTGGAGGAAGTGATGTGAGAGAGAGAACTCAAGGATGGGAGGGCACTGACCAAGCAGAGCGGGTGCACAGAGCGCAGAGCAGGTGTTTCTGGTTCTTCCCTCTTCCAGGGCCTTCTTTTCACCAAGAGCTTGCCCTCCTCCATCTAAACTTTCTGTAGTTATATAGTTTTCGTAGTCATGTAATGTGAGAAACACAGTATCTTTGTTCTGACCCAAGTTTGATTCAATCCCATCACAATTCCAGACCCTCAGTCAGATGGCGTGCAACCCTCTCTGTCCTCTGAGGATACCCTGCAGAACCTCCGGGTCCCCTCCTTTCGAGGCAAACTGTATTGTAACTTTTTTCCTAAATAGAAAATCCATTTTGTACTTGCTAGTTGATGTGTTATGATACTAAAAACTTCAAAGATAAATGTGAAACATACCTTAAAAAATACAACCAGAAAATACTAGGAAGCGTATTTTATTTTTTCCCAAGTGATTTTTCTAGTTGTTTGCTTGCAGTGAGCAGCTTATTCTTCAATTCTGACTTAACTAAAAACAGAGGGGGTGAGGGCAGATTAGCGGGATCCATTGGAAAAACAAAAACAGAAACCTCCCAAGCCCTCCAGGTCGCCAACCTCCAGAGCTCTTTGCGAAACTGCTAGTCCTATCTTTGGAAGGACATTTTTCTCACCCATTTATACGGCAAGGGAAAATATCTTCCACGAAGCAAACATTTTTAAGATTTCAGCTTTTCAAATGCGTGGTACTTGTGATAAAGGGTGTTTTCAAGCCCTCTTCTTCACTTAACCTGCCAACTAACATGGGAAACCATTAGCTCAGGCTGCTACAATTAACTCAGGGCTGCTTCTTGAAAGGCTCACACAATTCCCAGCTACTTATCATGCAAACAACCTGGGAGACTCATTTTCCTTGCAAGGCAGTAGGAGGGGTAAATTACTGAGATAAGTAGATTATTGGGGAAAAAGTCACACTCAGAGGCCTTATGAAATGATTAAACCCTGGGAAATTCATCCCCCGAAATCCCTGGCCTCTGATAGTACACATTCATTACTGGCTCCTGGATAATCTACAATGAAGAACCTTCTATGGAAGCAATAAATACTCCGACTCCGCTGAATTTTCATTTAACTTTCCAAACAGTGAGTTCTTTAGTTTTGATGGGTGAGATTCACCACATATGAGGCAAATGAAAGGAAAGGGGGATAGGTTATCAGACTTGTAAGGTTTTTAAAAATTTCTAAAATAGTAGAGGCAGACACTAAAGCCAATGAAATGATTACTCTAGGAAAATACGGTCTCCCTGACCTCCTTGCATTAACTTCATAAACTCCATATCAGTAGACGTTATTTCATATTCAATTAATAGCCATGAATAGCCATGTTCACGTCTACTGTGACAAGTTGCATCTTCCCTGTTGGAAGTATTCCTTCTAGCACACACTAGTCAATAACCAAGTTGACTATTATTAGTCAAGTTGATGAAGAGCCTGAAATGATGTTTCAGAAAAACTTGTCCAGGAAAGTAATGTAAATAAATGTAACCATGAGCTGGAGGCCAAAAATTAACCCTTATTGTCTGGCAGGAGGGAAAAACCAACCAACCAACAAACCGAACGGGAGCTCTGATAACCAAAATCTGAGTAAGAGAACTTGGCGGTGGAGGCTGTTAGCATCAGTACTGACTTTCTGCTCCCAGCAACTGAACTGTGAACGGCCGGTATAAGCAGGCATGACATTTCCCCTTGAGGAGCACAGCTGCAACCAGAGGCGTTCCAAACCAGTGGAACGCCTCACTCATCTTTACTCCTGGAAACAGTCAAGGAACTATGAACTACTCTGAGTCAAGCTTCCAGTGGAATAACTTAAGAGAAGAAGCAGAAGTATTTCACCCTATTATCAATGAACAGTCATTGACTCCCAGGAATTTAGGCTCCCTCCCACCTGTCTGGAGAGATACTGCCTGAGCCAGGGTGAGCCAGGAGGGTGACGACCAAGGAGCCCAAGGGGGCTTCTGGGGAAAGAGCAGTGGATGACAAAGCAATGCCTTTTTTTTTTTTTTTTTAAGGGAAGATCTGCTTTGTGGAATACAGTGTAACCTGTCCTTCTGTCTCAACAAGAAACCTTCAGTAAATTCTATAATTTATCAAAGTTCTTGAAGCTGTTATGCATGTGTGTGACAGGTGTGTGCTTGTTTGGGGGAGGAGAGTGTAGTATGATGTGCTGGGATTAACTGTGTGTGGACTGGGGATGGTTGGGAGGGCTGTACCATGGTGATCTGTTCACGTGCAACTTACAATAGGGCTACTACCCCCATTTTTACAGATGGAACGCCTGGAGCTTGGAGAGGTTAAGTAGCTTGCCCAAGGTGTCTCAATGCTTGAGCTGGTGTTCAAATCTCCACTGTCTGATTTTGGAACCCAAAGACTAATCCTACTACACTAGACTTATCTTGAAGACAGTAAGGGAAAGAAGTACTAGTTGATATCCCAAATTGCTATACTTCATTTATAAGAGAATGCATTGCTGGTTGTAGCAGAATTGATATTTTGAAAGAAGAGGAGTCAGTAGGGTAGTATAGACAATCCATCACCCTAGCTATTCAACAGCTACCTGAAACTTTTATCTGCAATAGTATGACACTAGATTTCACAACAGAATTGAGACTCAAAATACACAGCAAGGAAATAACGTGGGAGAGAAAAAGGAAATTTTTTCATTAAAAAAAAACCTGGCAGATATATTAATGGGATGCAGCTTTTAGAAACCACAATTTGTGGTATTAACATTGAGATAGTAATCACGCTTATGGTTAAATAGAAAAAAATGTTCTTGATATCCATGTAAAGATGCACAGATATCTTGGCATCCTTTAAAACAGACTAAGGGAATGCAAACAGAGTATGGTTATTAAGAACACGGACAGTCTGAATCCCAGCTCAACCATTTACTAGCTGTGTGGCCTTGGGTGAATCACTTAACCTTTCTGTGCTTCGGTTTCTTCATCTCTAAAATGTGGACATTAAATGTCCCCATCTCCTTGGATTGTTGTGTGGATTTAATGAGTTAACATATTAAAGTGTTTGGAACAGTGCCTGGAACACGGTAAGCACTTTCTAAGCATTACGTGATACGATATTCTTGTTAATAAATATGCAGTGGGGAGCCTATACCAGCTGGGCACATTTTCAAGGTTATCGTAAGAGACAATAAACATACAGGTAGGTCCAAAGGGAGAGAAACTGAGCGCTGGTAAGAGTGTAGTCGAAATGAATACCCGTTGGGTTGAGGCTTCCAGGGAAAGGAAGCCTGCCCTCTCTTGTCAGAACAGAGAGGGTTGGTGAGACTGAAGGTCACTCTGGGGTCAGAGGGCAGGTCTGAGTGGAGTGGGAAAGTGGGATAAGAGGAGGCTGGAGTCAGACAGAGGAACTTTTAGAGGTGATTCAGCTCCAGATATGTGGACGCTGTGCTGTAGCCGTGGAGATGGAGAAAGCATGAAGCTAGAATGTTGGATGGATCACCAAGGCAGAGTCTTTCATCCCCTCTCAGGATGGCAGGAAGCAGAGTGAGCGAGAACTGGGAATCGAGCATCCAAATCCTCAAGGAACAAGGGTGGGTGACTGGAAAGTCCAAGCACATCACATCAGTGGGGTTTCAGTTGTTGATGACAACATCCACTCAAGCTAGGTTAGGCAAAGGGGGATTTTTTAAAAAAGGGTCCTGGGGAGCTTAGCAAATCTTCAGCACAACCAGAACCACCTGAGCCAAGCACACAAGGGGACAGCTGGGGACCACTGCGGCAGTGGCCTGCCACGTGACACGCAGGACAATAGGAACTGGTGCTACAACCTTTGCTGAGCTCCCCATCAACAGCCAAACGCTCCCAACCCCTGCGCCCACCAGAAGACCTGGTCTCCCTGTGCTTTGCTGACACCTCACGGTGGTCACTGCTATCTCCACGTCTTCTCAGGTGGAAGCCAGGCCACGTGTGGAATCTCTGAGAAATGTAGCTTTTAACTTTCCAACCTCTGTAATTCAGGGAGGGAAGTTAGGAGGGGGCTGAAGTGGGTGGTGAGGAAGCCAATCAAAACTATCTGCCGGAGGTGGCAGCGAGGAGGCTGGAAAGGAGATGCTGACTTGACTTGGCGTGGACCTCCTGGGTGGAATAATAGGAGGACCAGGGCGCGGGGGCAGGAGGGCTGTATTTTTATGGTTCCGAGACGTGAAGCTGGTGGAAGAATAAAGACTCTCAACTGAACAAGGTGTGGTCAGAGGAAATCTATGCTTCAATTAAGAAGCAATGTTCTAGGGAAGGGATATTACTTCATGATGACATTTTACGACCATCTTTGAAATTCTGGCTCCAGTCGAATTTCTCCTTGTACCCTGGACTCATCTGAGTAACTCCCTCTCCTCCCCTTCATCTCTATTGTCTAAATTTGTTGTCTTTCAATGAGCCATTTTTCAATGAGCCTGTTTTAATTTCCTTTACCTGCCCACATGCAGGAAGTAATCTCTCTAGCTTTTACTTTAAATTCCTGTGACATTTTACCTGTATTCCTCTTATACCATTTATCTCATTTTGCCGTGTATTAAAGAGTTAACTTAGATATGTGTCTTATCTCCTCTACTGAACTATTTAGATCCATGTCTTAGCTCTCCTTGAGGCAGGGTATGCATCTGATGAACTTCTAGTACAGTTCCTTACACTCTAAAAATCTTTGATGAATGAAGAATGAATGAGCTATCACATGCCCTTCACTGTATCATTTGATGATTCCCAATTTCTATGAGGAAAAGGATTGCCGGGTTTGATCCTGGCAAGCCTTTGAGGTTCGTTTTGACCAAAATGCAAAGCATCTAAAGATGCCCAATAATTCTGGGCCTTGCTCTACCTAAACTATGGGCTTCCCACTAGATTATGAGATTGGGAATATATGTTTTACATCTTTATATACCCCATAACCCCTACTGTAGTACACACTCAAAGAATGCTTGCTGACCTAAGTCTCAGATGTGGATGGGCCCTGAACTTTATCTTACTCAGGATGTCTACCTACTAAGATCTCTGTATGATATATTGGGGCAGATGAATAGTAACAGATATCAGATTGGATTTACTCTGGAGGAGATATTGTTTAAGAGGAGAGGCATAAGAGAGGCACAGCTCCACCACAATGAAGAGACATGTAGAGGAACCACTGGTGAAAGAGAGCTTTCCACAAATTTCTGGATGACAGAAGACAAATGGGGAAGGGCTAACTACTCAAACTGAGGGGGAAGCAGTGGCTTAGAAAACATGAGGAGGAGGCAGAACTGAAGAGGGTGCCAACTTGCTAAGCACAACTCCTGGGAGGCTTCAGGCAGAGAAACAGCAAGCAAGAGAGTGAGAAATGGAACTGAAGACAGGACCCACTGAAGATCTTTATACGGACCCTCCCACTTACCAAGTGCCCAAACCACCAGCAGCCAAGTGTTTTCACCTACATAAAAAAGTGGAGTGTTTTCTCGAAAGAAATCAAGCAAATGCTCTCTGGGGCACCAGAGCTGCTAGTGTGGGTGCTGCTGTCCTAGAGTAGAGTCCTCTGCTTTTGGGCATATTGTGGGGGGTTGGGGGGTCCCCAGCAACCTGGCTCTGAGGCCTATCAGTCAACCAGATCCATCCATTTACATAGAGCTTCCCAGCAGCCTTTCTACTTCCAGATTCGTACAAACTCATCCCCAAGACTCATCAAGCATTTAAGCAAAGCCCATAGCATGACAAAGAAAGCACAGATAAACAGAAAAACTGACTCGAGAGGATACAGAGATAATTCTGATAAAAGAAGAGAACTTAAAAATGAAACACAACATGATGAAAGACTCTAGTTAGTATTCTTGAAGAGATTTAGGGACAATATTGCACCCATAAAAACAAGAACAGAATCCAACAAAAAAGGAACAATCAAGAAAGAGCTTTTACAAATTAAAAGACCCATAACCAGATGCACTGTTCTGTTAGCAACAGTAAAAGAAAGACCCTAAAAGCTTCCAGAGTAATAAACACTATGTCAATGACAAGATAAATAAAAGCAGGTCATAAACAAAGGAACAAGAATAGACTGGGTGGACTTCTCATCAGCAACAGTGGGTATTACTAGATGTTAAAGTGAATTCTCAAGTAATTTACAATTTAGAATTCTACACCCAGACAAGCTACCAATTGAGCATGAAGATGGAATAAAGCATTTTTACATGTGAGAATTTATAAGGCATACTATTTTTGCCCCTTTTCTTAGAAAGTTGAGGATGTTGTTCAGCAAAATGAGGGCTAAAATTTTCGAGAGAGAGAGATCAGAGAAACAGTATAAGAACACAGAGTAACAGCAAATAGAAATACCATGATGGCAAACAGTGCAAAAAGCCCAGAAAAAAAACAAAACAAAAATAACTTAGCTTAGATTAAAGCAGAAAGGGGGTCTAGACGGAAAACCTCCAGGAAAAACAACAAACAAAAAGCAAACAACAAACCAAAAGATAGATAAACAAAAACCTTGAGAGATTATCTGGTGAATTTTCCATTGTGGAAATTAGTATTGTGAGGCATTTTAAAGAGATGTTGACATGTTGGGAAGAATTATCCGGAAGTGCATTGAAAAGTGAACAAAAGAAAAAAGGGAAATTACCAATTATCTGGGAAATCAAAAAGTTACATATAAAACAGAAAATAGAGCAGTGGCATACCACTTGATTCAGCAGTAAACACTACTTACAGAGTCATAATCCTATCCAGATTGGAACAGGAAGCCTGAGGGCTTGAGGATGTAGGTTTCCAGGAAAAAAGGGAGATTTGGTTTAGAAAAACTTCAAGACAAATAAAGGGAAAGAATATAAGGAAAAAAGAAAAGGCAATTAGAAACTCCAGGAAATATGAAGGGCAGTATTAATTCTGTTTGGTGTAGGTAAGAAGAAATTTAGAATAAGCAATTAAAACAGGAAGTTTGGGCTTCCCCGGTGGCGCAGTGGTTGAGAATCTGCCTGCCAATGCAGGGGACACGGGTTCGCGCCCTGGTCTGGGAAGATCCCACATGCCGCGGAGCAACTAGGCCCGTGAGCCACAACTACTGAGTCTGCGCGTCTGGAGCCTGTGCTCCGCAACAAGAGAGGCCGCGGCAGTGAGAGGCCCGCGCACCGCGATGAAGAGTGGTCCCCGCTTGCCGCAACTAGAGAAAGCCCTCACACAGAAACGAAGACCCAACACAGCCAAAAATAAATAAATAAATAATAAATTAAAAAAAAAAAAAAAAAAAAAAAAACAGGAAGTTTGTGGGCTTTTTGAAGAATGGATTCAAAAGATATCAGGGGTATGGTGAAAAAGACATGCTTCTTCTCCTGACAAGAAAAAAGAAAAAGCAATCAGAAGAATTACAAAAATAACCAGAAAAAAAAATCTGAAAAAAAATTTTAGCAAGTCAAAATGTGGCATGGTTTTAAAGCAATGATGGAATGTCAGAAAAAAGAATAGACTTGAACTTTCTCCTTTGACTAACACATGGATTATAAGTTAGGAATTACAGAGATGGAAATATAATCAACTACAGTGCACTTCTTGGTTTTTCAGTGTACAGTATTCATACAGATATAATAATCTGAAAGCTACTTACTGGCTTTTAACTTGGAAACAACCTAAAACCACAGTTTAGAAATCTTAATTGTGGTCAAAATGGAATGTAAATTATCAACACCTGACAGAAGTGAAGGGCCGTGAGATGAGAAGAGGTCGAAAAAAGGTGAGACAAACATACTGCCTATGATCAGTGGAACTGGAAATGGAGATGTAAGTACATTACTGAAAGTTACAACAATAATACACAGAGGAATTAAAACAGTGATATTAGAAACAGAGAGGTGAGTATAGAGTGAGTGAAACCCTATGTATCAGATCAGGAAATCAATAGGTACTGTCTGAAGTTTAGAAATAAAAAATGGTGTGTATCAATACATCATTTAGTAATATGCAAGTAATCACCTGAAGAAGGACAAGCAAAAACGGTTCAAAGAGACTGACTCTTGGGATCAGGAGATAAGAATGGACGAATCAGGACACTGTTTCTTTGTTTTGTTTTTTTTTAACTGTGTACATGCACTATTTAATTCTTTTAAAGTAATTATTTACTCTGGAACCTGAATATTTTGGCTCATGGCTGCTAAGAAATTAACCTTTGACATGTACTACTGGATACACTTAATTCTACTAGTTTCTGTCTGGGTATCCAGACATTGGCTAGCAGTACACAAGTCCTGGGCGGTGGAGGGCGGGGGAACAGAACACAGATGGCATCCCACAGGGCATGATGTAAAGGAGGTAGGAAGTATAAACTGTGGATTACTGGTCATCTTAGGGAATTTCGAGTCATTACAAAGAGGAAGATCTCCCCCAGGCTTACTGCCGGAATAACCCTGGGTCTTACCAGACTTCCAATGCTCCTGCTGGACAGAATAAGTAAAATGTCTTATATTTCCCTTTTGAAAGCACTAGGGAACAGCTCAAGGATTTGCACAGCAGAATGAAAGAGGAGCTGTCACGGAGTTCCTTAGGACTCACAGCTTGAAAGGAAAGAGGAGGCCCACAGGGGGCCTTCGGACCATGCCCAGCAGGGGAGACTGAGCACTTCCACAGCCCAGGGGGTGGGACCACAGCTCTTAAAGCCACAGATCTCCTCTGTAGGCACAGAGACCCTCACAGCGGGAATCCATTCACACCAGTCACCCTTGGAGACTGCTATTTATGCTAAAGAAATTTATCCCACTCCATTGTATGTTTCTTGTCCAGAGCTCTCTTGGATCCCTTGTTTACGGCCTTCGCCCCATATTGTGAGCGGAGGAATGGACAGGCCATTTGAGAGGGCAGGGATGGCTAATGATGGGTCTGTTAGCTCTGCAGTCAGTCTTTCCTTTGTGAACCAAACGCAATTTGGGTGCATTTGCTTTAAAAAAAAAAAAAGCAAAACCCCATTTGAGGTTGAAGAAATGTTAGCCGTGTTCCATTCCTTTTACTGGGGGGGGGGAACCACTGGAAGAAACTCAAAACTTTATACTATTTATTTATAATCCATCCTTTTGGTTGGTTGAAATACACAGCCAATTATCTCAGGTATAGGTGCAAATGTCGCAGCTGCAGCACCCTAAGATTGGGAGGATCTTAAAAAAATAGGGGGCCTTTTCATCACTAGAGAGATGCTAATTTTTATCTCCCAGAAAGTAAGGGGAAGCCCCTTCTGAAATGTTTTCTTTTGAGGCAGAACTTAAACATATGCTACCGCTTTCATGAATCCTGTGAGCCAAATCCTTATAAATCCTTTGAGTTGACAGATCAATTATTCCTTCTAACAGCTAATGAACTAATAATCCTTGGAAATTTCTCCTTCCCTGGGTTTAAAATAGGAAAAAAAAAACCTTTAAGGGGAAAAAAAATCAATTAAAGACTACATAGCAATAAAAAACAAATTCATAATAGCTTTTTAAAGAGAGCTATATTTTGTTTGAGAGCTATGATTTTTAAATTAAAAACACGTCAAATAATCTTGTATTTTTATAAACATGATAAATATTCTTTTTTTAAAAAAATGCCTTAATCTCACATTGTGTCCAGGGAAGGGAACTGAGAAAGGGGTAGAAAAAAACAGAAAAGGAGAAAGAGACAGTGGAGGAGACAGCAATAAGCACGGTGGGATAGACCCCGCTCTGTGGAAGGCACCGCGGCAGGCTCTCCAGGAACCAGAAGGGGAAAGGACACACAACGCTGGAGAGAAAGGGAGAAGGCGGAGGAAGCTGGGAGAGACCGTGTTCATCAGGACTGTGAACACGGGAAGCCTGCACCGAGTATTTTACGGACACACGGGGCACTGGGGCAGTACCGGTAGGAGCTGGCAGGTAGTGCAGGCTGCGCATTCAAGAGGTTGGACCCAAGGGGGACACTGAGGGCCAGAGCAGGTGGCAGAATGGGAGAGGGAAGAGTGGGAGTGCACGTGGGCCCTGGAGGGAGCGTTGATCCTAAGAATGAGACGTCTGCTGGGCAAGCAGGGCAGAGAGGCATCAACCCTACCTTGTGAAAGAAGGTCAAGGATTTTCATAGATGAGAAAACTGAAGCCCTGGGAAGCTGAGTAAATGACTTGCTCAAGGTCCTATGGCATCAATCTCTCTCTCTCTCTCTCTCTCTCACACACACACACACACACACACACACACGCACAGATGTACTTGTAGGTACCAGAAAGCCTGGGTGTGTTTTAATTAAGGAACTGGTGCACAGTGGTGGTCTGGCTACTGGCTGGTGAGTACTGCTCTTCTTCCTTCCTTCCTTCCTATAATGCAGTTCTTGAAAGTGAAAAACCAAATTTTATTTTACGTTGAATGAGTGGTCTTTTTTCCACATTAACAATTCTGGAGACGATGCCCCAAGGGCATACATTCCAGGGAATGCCACACAGCTCTCCACTTGGTAAGCTCCTGGTACACAGTGTGACACGGTATAGAGAAAGGGGAACTTAAAAGAGTCAGAAGACCTGGGTTGGAAACACGGCTCCACTGTTATCCAGCCCCATCTTCTCTAACTGGTAAATGGGGGAAATCATAATCACACCTCAAGCTGTGGGTAGGAAATAAAATGAAATAACACCGACTAATCAGAATCCATTTACAAAACCTTAACAAGGGCCCCAAGACCCAACTGTGGACCCATGGCCCTGTTCACATAAAGCCACCTGAGCAGTGACACAGGGTCTCATGTTTAGAAGGGCCCCCATGCTGTATCCATCTTGATATTCTTAATAATCTCTAAACAAGGGGCCCTGCATTTTCATTTCTCACTGGACCCCACAAATTCCACAGCTTGTCTTGGGTAAAGCTCCGTGGATCAATGAGAGGAGTCTAGGAGAAGACGTCCATCTTTGGCAAATAACTCCCAGTGGAGCTGGAAGTTTGTAGTGGATACAAAGTTAGTTTCTCAGCTGCTCAGCATCTGAACCCTTCTTTCCTTTTTTTTTTTTTTTAAAAAAAAAAAAAAAAAAAAAACAAGGGACGAATTCTTAGCTATATGAGTCTTGGTAGGAGGCGAGGCCAGAAGGGCCAAACGTTGGCATTGCCCTGCCTGAGAGCACCAGTGCACAGCCAGGCTCATTCTGGCAGTGGTGGCAGCAACATCGACACCCCAGGGACATCAGAGGCGGCCCTCCTAGCTACAGCCTCTGCTGGCCAGCACTAGCTGGGCTAGCTAACGGGGAGCCGTCCAGCAGTTGCGGCAATGAGATCTTCTACTAGATGGTTCTGTGGCGGGACTGTGGTGATGGTTCCAGCCACTTGTGGTTTCTCCCCATGTTCTTGCCTGATTTTTCAGCCTTCTCCATGATTGATTTTTCAGACGACTCAATATCCTTTTTTCATAAATTCCTTTTGTACTGCAGTAATCAGAGATGGTTTCCGTTGCTCATAAACAAGAGCTTTTTCTGTTATAGAGCTAGACTCCGTCACGGAGCCTACCCCGATGCTCCCTCAGCTGACAGAGCAAATGAGTCCTGTGTCCCAAGGCAAAGCCTGTGGGAACACGTGCCCCTGGTGGTGGCAGGAGTGCTGGTGCCTGCCCACATGGAAGGGACCTTGCAGGTCATGTGGCCCACACTCCTTCTGAAAGCAGGGATCCTTTCAGAATGATTCAGGGTCAAAATAAGATGCAAATAAAGATGCTCCTGATAACCAGAGGAGGTTATCATGTTTCCATGCTAAGCAGGAAGGCTTTATCACGGGGTGACAAACCTCGAGACTGGCCACCTCCCCTACCTTGCCAGGTCAGTGGTCCTCTTGGGGCTTGCTAGGATATCCCTAACTGTCGTCAAATTGTCAGGGACGGAGTTCAGGGAAATTCCATATCACTCATGGCCACAAGATGAAATGTCATTCATTCAGAGCATGTAATTAAGATGGCAGCTGAGTTCCTAATGGAGTTCTGGAGCACGATGGGCCTAAAGTGCTCTGGGATTCTGAACACCAAGGACCACATTCGAAAGACCCCATACAAACATTACGGCCGCAGGAAAAAAAACAGAAGTGTTGAACAAGGGGATGCTGCTTCTGGCATGTGAGTCAAGGATGCTCCGGGACATCCCCCCCCACCCCACCCCCCCGCGTTTACAGGTGTGTTCTATCAATGGCGACAATTTTCTACATTTTGCCAAGGGTTGGGAGAGGAGGCGTAAAGAAAGCTCTAACAAGCTTATTTCCCAACACTTGACCTGAACTCCTGGCTGCAACAAAATCACGTGATTGTTGGCACTACAGCTCTATTTCTACAGTGCCACTTGGCTGTCTGGGTGATTTTCCAGTCACCGGGTGAGTGACACTGGTTCCAGGACAGGGCCATTAGTCTGCAACAGCAGAAAGACCCAATTATGAGGAGCCTCGCTAGAAAGGCCGAGATGCAGCCCACCCAGCTCGGTGTGAACAGCAGGCATGGGAGCAGGGGCAGAGGGGCTGCAGTGACAGAGACGTGGGGAAGATGCAGAGCCACTTCGAGGCCCATCAGACCACTCAGGTCATCGCAAAGTGGGTGTCGGGGCAGGACACCTAATGCCAGAGTCATGAGGAGGGTCCCTCCCATCACAGCCAAGCAAGTGGCAACTGGACAGAGTTGGCCAAAGGCTGCCAGCTGTCACAGATCAGGAGAGGCAGAGATGGACGAATAAGGCAGTTATCATGCATTTGGGAGAGAAGAGACCGGCTCTCATCAAGTCGATAAGGTGTGGGACGGCGAGGAGGACAGAGGGTCCAGGCAGACAAGGGCCAGGGCTGGGGTTACTGGGAGCAGCAAAGCCCCAACGGTACCCGCTCCTGCCACAGAGGGCGCAGCTGGCCACGTTCCAGGGGAAGGTGAACGTCTGCAGGGCCCTGCTCAGAGGGAAGAGGAGGGCGGAGGTGCAGGTACCCTGGGAGGTCCCGACAGCTTCAAAGGGAAAGGGAGGAGACGGGCAGGGAGAGAGAAACAGGAGGGAGAGCCGCTCCGCAGGCCTTCCAGGGTGAGGAAAGTACTCATACCCGGGGCTTTATTTGAATTGATCACCTCTTATTAGTGTCTTTTGAAATGCGAATTAGCTGATTAACCACTGCTCACAGCCTTCCCACTGCTCTTTATCCTGCAGCATTCAGCAACTTTGTTCTAAATAGGGTCGGCCACAGTAGCCCACCAGGGGGAAATTATTCTCCAGGTTACAGGAACAGCGGACCAGGCCGACTTTCTCCCGGGGCTGGGCGGAAGCAAGCCGGGGAGAGGTGGTGCCCGAAAGCCGGGCTCTCGCCAGACCGGGTTTACAGACCCAGCGCTCGTTCCCAGGACGCCGTCTGCCTCCCACGTTCGCCCTCCAGCCCGTCATCGGGCCTCCAGCCACCTGTCTGCTCACGAGATTCACCCTGTAAGAGGCTCGTTCGGTCCAGGCCCCCAAGGGACGCCCGTGCACTCGCAGGGCAACAAGGGATGGCCTCTGGCAGAGCCCCGTCCCCACTCGCTCCAGCCTCCAGTTTGGCAACACGACACAAAGGCGGCGTGGCGTGTATACACTTTCCAGGCTGAGCCCCTATTCAGAGGGGGCTGCAGCTTGCGCGTAATGGGCCCCCTGCAGACAAAGCCAGCAAGTTTCTTAATTAAGCCCAAGTGAAAGACAGATCCCGCTCACATCTTCAGAGAACCTTCCTTCGGAACTTCAAAAACACCCTGCGCTGCCTATCAAATCAGGGCGCGAATAACTGGAGAACCATTTTTTCCTCTCTTTAAATATAGAAAGCCGAGCCTCCGGAGCCCACTCTCTGGCCCCTCTCACTTTCCCTGCAATTTTAGACAGGCCTCTGGTTTATAAGACAGGAAACAAAGGGACTTCTTGTGTGGAGGAGAAGCCCTCCGAGGGTCTGCATTTCATTCGGCCTTCCCCCAAGCGCTGCTGTCTAAAGAGCCCCTTTAGCTGGTTTCGTCTCATTAACATTTCCATGAGGTATCAAAGGAAGAGCTGCAAAACCAGCCCCGGTACAGACAGCAGGGAGGACGAGTCCGGGGATCGAGCGATACTAAAAAATTAATTATTAGCTCACTGCCTTTGCAAAAATGCGATTTTCACAGCCCTCCCCGCTCCCCACTTTCTAGCCTAGCCTCAGCAGCCCTCTCTCAGACAGACTCTTCTGTTTTCTGGGCTGTGCTGTATGTTCTCTGCAAACAGCAACCCATTATTCGGCGGCAGTAAGTCACCGGGAGTAGGAATGGCTTTAATTTTTTCCCCCTGGTAGCAGCTGCCCGGGGTGGGTGAGTGAGGTGGCCGCAATAATGCAGCTGGGATGAATGCGTAAAGCAGCACCGAGGCTGGGTGTCCTGCGGGGAAAACGAGACTCAAAAATAAAAGTGCGTTTTTGTGGCAACAAGCTAATCAATGAGTTTGCTGTTCCCAAAACTGCTCGCTCAGCTCCGCATTTGCATCCCGGACGCTCTTGTCCCCAACGAGTCCCGTGCACCTGACTAGCTTGTAAAAATGTCACCTTACCGTTAAAGTGCTAAACACGCCCTGTGTTTCCTCTCCTGTTTTCCTCTCCACGCCTGTTTTCTTCTCCCTAGGCCGCCCCCCTCCCCCCCGCCCCTTGCCTTTTTCCTTCTGCAATTCTTTGCTCTCTCATTAGAAATGCCCGGCAACGTCTGGCAGACAAAGACACTACAAACAAAGTGTATGGCAAGAGGGAAAAAAATTAAAAAGGAAAAAAAGTGCAGAGGAATTCTTCATTCACTGATCTCTCGAATACATTAATATCTGAAACTGTTGGCACAGCCTGAAATACTTGGGCAGCTAACAATGCGAGCAAGGATTCGAAGTCTGGGATCTTCAAATAAACCCCAGCGCTGTCATGGCCACCAGGAAGGAGAATAATGGCCATATTAGCTGACCTTCATTTTGTTGTTGCTTCAGAACCTGACTGCTGGACCTCTGTTTGCTTGTTACTAGGATTTCTTGGCTGAAAAATTTTAGCATTTCCCAGGCAATACAAGAGCCAGTTTATTAGGTAAATAAACCAGGCCTTAAGCAGTCTTTTCTGCTTCATAATGGAAATAGAGTGAATTGGAATACGGGTTAGGCTGGAGTCGGAGAATGAGAATCAGAGATCGCATCATTTTTCCTTCATCCAAAGCACCAATGGACAATGAAGGACCGATTTTACACATCGTCAACTCAAGGTGCTGGCTTTGGTTAACTTAACCAGCATCATCCACGAACGGGAGGATAAGGCTCACAAAAGGGAAGAACAAAAACAGCAGCTTTCTTCTGCTAGCGATCTATTACAGATCTCCAATGACATTTCACTTGCTCACGTTGATGAGGAACTGGAGACAATTTTATGACACATTCAAATGGAGCTAATGGTACTGGATTTCATTCCTCTGTCATAATTACCTAAACGCACTTGTGTTGTCCAAACCACTCTCTGGTGACAATCTTAATGCTGCTAATAAAATCAGTAATGCAGAACTGGATCCTTTTTCAGAGCCTTTAGATCCAGAGGGACTGCTGGCTGTCTAGACTATCACAAATGGTAGTTATTACATTTATGTGTCTGTTGACTGTTTACTGTCTCTCCTCCCCACACCCCATCCCCCAACTACAAATGCAACATAAGCTCCCGGAGGAAAGGACTACTGTCCTATCCTGTCTCACCCAGCACAGCACCCAGAATCCAGGACTCGCTTGCCGAACGAGGTGATATTATTTTTTGCCTGCCTTTGGGAAAATACACCATATCTTTAAAAGCTTTCAGCTGCCACTCCCCAAAGGAATGAGATGCAAAACTTCCTAAGGGCAGCATTTCTCCACTGAGAATGAATATAAGAGTTTGTTTTCCTGTGGTTCCCAAATTCCAAATTAAAATGTATCTTATAATACATACAAGTGCATGATAATATATAATAATATAAGTGCTAGAAATCTTTACTCTTGCTTAAAGCAGGAGGTCATGTAAAAAGATAATACACACAGTTTTTCAAAAAGTTATACAGCCATCAGAGTTGTTCTGGAAACTATGTAAAGACAGGGAAATTTTTCAGACTCCGGGAAGTGAAAAGCAAGTTACGTGGTATGTAAAATATAATCCCAAATGGGTTAAAAAAGTAATACATGTAGACATATTACATGTATGCACAGAAAAATGACTGGAAAGATATACCCAAAATGTTAATAGTGATGGTTTGTAGGTGGTGGGTTTTTATTTTGTTTAGTGTTCTCTATTTTACCATTTTGCTACAGCAAATCTATTAAAGTTAAAATCAGAAAAAAACCTTCAATAAGCATTTTTTAAAAGGAAATATATTAGTAAATGAGCTAAATCTGCCTGAAGAGTTTTGAAAAATAAGTTATAAATTAATATAGCAGGCACCCAATTGGTGTGTCTTAACACACCCACACACCCACGCTCCCTAGATGTACATGCCTAGAGCTATACAGAAACACTGTGTGTGTGTGTTTTGTGTGTGTGTGTGTGTGTGTGTGTGTGTGTGTGTGTGTGTGTGTGTGTGTGTTGGGCAGGGGGCTGTGGTTATTTATTTATTTTTGAGTTTATTGAGACAAAATTGCTATAGGAGTCTGGAAGAACTTTTCTCTCTCAGCTGGAAGCAACCTGGTGTCACATTTCTGGGTTTTAAAAGAGATTATATTCAAGGATGCTCAATTACTTTGAATAGGTGTGACATTCCAGGCTGATGGGTATTCATACCTGTCAACAGCTGTGCATTAGCATTTCAAAACCCTTCTAACTTGTTCAGTACGAGGATTCAGCACCTTGCAGAAAAGCAAAGGCTGAGTGCAAACCAGGGTGAAAACCCTTTTCTGTTAGGGAGTGGTAACCAAAAGGGATGTTAAAGACCCAGCTGCCAAAAAAGACTTGGTCCTACAGGTCCCACACTACCACGTCAGGAAGTAGGAAGAACACTGCTTTAAATGTCTAATTGGGCACTTAGAGGGGCAGTGACCATACCCGGTGCAAAGAGCGGGAGGGCGAAATGGGACATTTGATAATATTTGCTCATCAAGGTTTTTCCCCTTCAGCATCACTTGTTTGTTCATTTCCACTCATTCCTACAACGGGAGGCAGGGAGATGAATCCAGAACAATGAAAACGTCTAATGCAAACCAGGCACCCCCCTGCCATCCTTCTTTCATTCAATAAATATTAGGTTGGCCAAAAACTTCATTTGGGTTTTTTCTGTAACATCTTGCAAAAACCCAAACGAACTTTTGGGCCAACCCAATACTTATGAAGGGCCCACCATGCCACGCACTGTGCTGAATGATGGTTTCCCTTCTATACTGTAGATTCTCTGAGCCCAGGCACCAGGTCTGTTTTGTATCTTGGGTACCTTGCACAGCGTAGAGTACAGAACAGACGCCCCTTCCTGAACAAACGGACGAACAAGAGAACAAACGACACAACCCCTGCTCTCTCAGGCAGCTAAGTGTCCGGAGGAGGGACACAGTGGGTACGAGATAGAGCACGAGCACGCGGTGGGTGTCCATCATAACCCAGACCTGGGGAGTCAGGGAAGACTTTCTAGTCGCACGGGTTCTCAACTTGAACGTGAGAATCCCCTGGAAAACTTGAAAATCCCAATGTTCTATATTCCTGAGCAATTAAATCAGAATTTATAGGGAAGGTGAACCCAGGCATTGGGAGATTTTAAACTCTCCAGATGATTCTGATGTGTAGCTGAGTCAGGAACTGCTGTTCTAGACCCGTCCTGCTCAGTGCGCGGTCCTTGGAGAAGCAGCGTCCACATCTCCTGGGAGTGAGTTAGACATGCAGAATCTTGAGCCCTTCTCCATACCCACGGAGTCAGAATCTGCATTTTCAGGAGATCCCCAGGGAGCTGCTCTGGAGGACATGCCATCAACACTGAATGCTGAAGGCCTAACAAGCTAGCAAAGGGGAATGAGGAACAGGAAGGAGCAAGCATTCTGTGGGGGGAGAGAGTGCGCGTGCGTGTGTGCGTGCACGCGCACGTGTGCTTGGGGCGGGGGCGGGAGCACTGTGGTTGAAGGCCTGGGACCAGATCTGCTAGGCCACGAAATCATGCTCTGGAGTCTGGACTTTATCCTGAAGGCCCAGGTGCCACTGAAGGCTCATAAGCTGGGGGGAGACTTGATCAGATTCCCCTGAAGACCCACTGCTCTCCCCGCCTCAGTGCTCCATCCATTCTACTCCCTTAGCCTGAAGTTCCTTACTCACTGCAAATCATCAGAATCCCACCCATCTTGTCTGCAAGATGTTCAGAACGAGGTGCCTTCCAGGCACCGAGGCTGGAAATGAGCTCTCTCTCCACCCTCACCTTCTACAGCACCATGGATGGACCACCATTTGGCCCTTATCACAGCTGCTGTTTCTGCAGTTCTATTTTGTCTACTGTCTTATCTCTTCCACTGTACTTGTAGACCAAAGCTTTTCAAAGAACAGTTCCCAAGGACCACCTATTTCAGGACATCGGAGGTGAGAATCGGGGTATAAGACTACAGTCTCCTTGAGATCCGGGGCCATCTCAGGAATCCTAGCACCTGACTCTGCACCTCTGCGTACAACCTTGGCATGCCATGAGTCAGGAGGATGAGTAAATGAAGCGTCTTCACTTCCCCTGTCTGCTGGTTCACGATTAAACAACAAACCGAGAAAACTTACTGGAACTTAATTAAATACAGTAGAAAAGTACCCCTTCATTCCTGATTTGTACTCATTCTATTGGTCAGTGCTCAGAGGGGCTTTTTCCCCAAGAGCCAGGAATGTGTCTGGGTTCTCTCATCACAGATCTAAGAGAGACAAGACTGGAATCAAAGTTCCCCACAGAGGTGACATAAGGAGTGTAAGAGAGATTACGTATCTTTGAGAGCACTGTGGAAACTTCTTCCTCTTATTATTATTAACTTTTCAAATTGGGCACTTAGGAACTAAGAAACGCTAATCACATTCTTTCTTGTACTACTGTGGTTGTAAGGTTTCTTTATCTCTCCCACTAGACTTCAGGCAACTTGCAGGCCGGACTGTGGCCGATACATCTCGGGGTCCTCCCTGCAGCTCAGCATCGCTGAAGGGACTCAATAAAAACGTGACAGATGGGTGACAGATGACTGTCACAGGAGCCCAAATGCAATAAATCATGGTTCATTTGGAATCTGCACCTGTGTGGGAATTCTCCGAACACCTGCCGAGGCCGGCTACTCCTGTTTTCTCAGCCTATGAATCCGGGCAGCTGCTTGATCCCTGCCTGCGACCTTCCCTCATTCATCTAACCTGGAAAGGGCTGTGACCTTCCCCAGCATACCGACACTCTCGACACAGAATAACGCCACTAAACAGACCTGGCTCCTTCAAGGCAGATCTGGAAAAATTCCATTTAAAACTTTGTTGCACTGGAATATTTTCAAAAAATGAACATAACCAGGAGCTCTTAAAGGCATCAGGTTATGTTAATTAACAGAAATGTTATATTACTAAATTCATCTGTAAAAGAAAAGAGTGAAACCACTGTCACATTTTTCTCCTATCATTTAAATCCCAAGTTCAATGGATGAACATTCAATCCCTAATTTCCCAGAAAATCTCCTTTTACAGATCCCAATTCCTAATTTCCCAGAAAATCTCCTTTACAGATCCCAAAGCCATCCCGAAAAGCAGAACTACCAACTAACTCCATTTTGTATTTGTACACAGAATGTATTACTGTTTCATAACCATTTTGCACATGAAATAGTCTTTAAATTGTCATTTTAAGGGATTATGTTCCCCTGGTAGGTACCACCTTTAAAGCATGATGTGAAAAATGTTAATTAAGCAATTTCACATGGAAAATCGGGGCTTCTGGCTTTCCTTAAAAAATCAAGGTGGGCCCACCTGGCTACCTCACAGTCTCAGCCCGGGCTGAGCCCTCCGAGAGAGCCCTTCCAGCCCAGGCTTGCTCCTTTCTGCAGCGGCCTGATCCCGCTGCCGCGTGGTGACCACACACAGGAAGGGATGGCTCCTTCCCCAAAGAGACTTATGTTCACAAATTGAAGAGTAAAAATACATGCGTGGGGACTTCCCTGGTGGCACAGTGGTTAAGCATCCGCCTGCCAATGCAGGGGACACGGGTTCGAGCCCTGGTCTGGGGAGATCCCACATGCCACGGAGAAACTAAGCCTGTGTGCCACAACTACTGAGCCTGCACGTCACAACTACTGAGCCCGCATGCCACAACTACTGAAGCCCGCGCATCTGGAGCCTGTGTTCCGCAACGAGAAGCCACCGCAATGAGAAGCCTGCGCACCGCAACGAAGAGTAGCCCCTGCTTGCCGCAACCAGAGAAAGCCTGCGCTCAGCAACGAAGACCCAACGCAGCCCAAAAACAAACAAACAAACAAAACAAAACATGCGTGCCCTAAAGGGGAAATAGAGTATTAGCTATAATCAGACCCAAGTCTTCAGTGGAGCTGGGGGAAGACGCTTGGAAGGAGGACAGCAGCCGAGGGACGGCCACCAGCGCGAGGGCTCAGAGGCAGAAACCGACAAGCGAGGCCTAGAGAAGGGCAGGTAACTGGTTTGGCTGGGGTGGATGGTTCCCAAGGGGAACAGGAAGAAGGCGCCGACGACACAAAGGGCAGACAGACTGCGGAGGGCCCGAGGTCCAGGGCCGAGGACGGCGTGCTATGTTCTTGGGGCAGGCTGGAGCTCTGGAAGGTTTCCTACCAAGGGCCTGGCAAAAACGAGAGCGGGGTTTCAGAGTGATCAAGTGGGTGGCCGAGTTTAAGCCGCACAGGAGAGAGGTGAGACCAGAGGTGGGGACGCTGGGGGCCCTACGCAGGAAGGTACAGCGGCAGCAGCTCGGCCTGCAGGCGAGCAGTGATGGTGAGAACGCGGAAGGGGGAGACCGAGCACGTGAGAAAGGCCGCGGCCTGGGGAGCAGACAGCCCGGGAGGAAGAGGAAGGGCTCAGCTAGGAAAGCGACTGTCCACGTGAGCCGCTGAAGAGCAGTGGTGCCGGATACCAGCACTGGAGAGAGGTCGGCTCTGTTTTGGTGTCAAGTGTATCTAAGTGTGTGTGTGGCGTGTGCTGTAGGTGGTGGGTGCGAGGTCGTAAATTATGAGTGTGGCCTGAGACGTGTGAATGCCAGGAAATGACAGGGCGGTCGGGGGGGGGAGAGGCTTGGATAAGGGGTCGCACGCGGGAGGCACGGAGTGGCGGGGACCACTGGGACCGAGGGGCAGAGGTGGTTCTGAGAAAGGAGAACAGAGGTCTGAGGACGATCTCCCCCACGGATCATGTACTGTTTCTGCTCCCTTTCAAGGAACACTGGAGATTCAGTTCTTCCATGTGCAGCCTTACAAACCGAATCAAACCGCTGGAGACCCCAAACCACTCTAGGTTTTTAACCGAGCCTTTGGCATGAGGGATGGGGCTCAGTTTACCCAGAGACGACGGTAAAATCAGATGAAAGGGGCTAATGACAGCTGTGCTCTCTACTGCTGGGTGCAAACCAGCTACCACGAGGCCGTGATGAAGCTTCGACTATTTAAACAGCCAAGCTGATCACTGTAACTGGTTTTTTCTCTTGGGTGGGGGGGTAAACTCCACACATTTTAAGCCATATTCCCTGCTTCTCAAAGCCCCTCATATAAAGAACCCCAAAGTGAAAGATGCCAAAATAATCCTAGACCTTAAAGAGGCCCTGATTTATCATTTTACAACTGGTTCCCATGCACCACCCCCTTTCCATGCCCTTTTCACATTTTCAGAACTTAACTATAAATTATGCCATCAGATCAGGGGAGACAGGCCTGGTGGTGATGGATGTCAGACCAGGGGTGGGAAGAGCAAAGTGTGGTCCCCAACTGGGAACAGATAAGCACACACACCGCAGATTCTCACTCACCCAGCGACCGACCCTCCCTCCCTCCCTCCCTCTCCATCTGCCAACTCCAGGCCTCTCTACCAACTTCTAGCTCTGCTCACTCCTGTGTTGGGGGAACAATGCTTCCACTCCTGTTTCATCTTGGTTTGGGTTCTTTTTTGAACAATATCACAATCAATGCTATCTAATTAAAAAATGAAGTGAATGTTCACTCGGGTTCCCTTAACGTATAACAAAAAAAATTTTTTTTTTTTTTTCCAGGAGCAGTTAAACATACATGAGCAACAAATGATGAGGCCCAACACAAGAACTGATTAGTGCCACAACGAAATAACTTACACAATGTCAAAATAACAACTAAAAGCAAAGTTAGCCTACTTGTTCATGCCCGGGGATTTGTGCCGCACAGCTATAGGGCTAGGGCTCTCCCTTGCACTTCTGTGTAGGTTTCACCTTTAAGCAAAGGGTGTGTTTCCCACTTGACTGGGTGGATGGTGAAGCAGGGGTCTGGATGACGAGGAGTTTCCAGGTAAAACGTGATGTCAGACAGTCTGTCTTCGATACCAAACTTCTTCCTTTCTGGACTCTGTTCCCACCATCTGGTCCTCCTCCGCCTAGCACCCAGGCACCCTGAGACCCCAACGCTGCCACCCCTGGCCTGCCAAGGTCTGTAATGTCCCACCGCATCCAGGCCTGCCCGCTCCACCCACCCTCCCCCACCCAGGGTGCAAAATTATTTCTCCATCAAAGTGCTGATTTCCCTAAAATGGATAACTTCTGGTGATTTTTTTTAAAAAATCAAATTATGTTATTCTGAAAGGTGAGCAACAAACTCTTTGATCTCCCCTCCCCGCCGCCATCATGTCCAGCCCTTGAACCTGATAATACTAGTCATCTGTGGACTTAAATCACTGGCCATAACTCAGCAGCCAGGGAGCCAAGTCTGGTCTGCAGTTATGCCTTGACCTGGGCCGAGGTTTTAAAATTGGCAAATTTCAAATAAAATCAGTTTCTCTTTTTTCTTAAAAAAAAAAAAAAGGAGAGAGAGAGAGAGAAGGTGGCAGCTGACCTGGGCACCCAGGGACCATAGTTCCAGAGGCAGCAAGTTGCAGGGGCTGAAGGGCAAGCACGCTGTCCAGATGGGCACATGTGCTCCAGCACGTGGCGGTACCTGTCACTCCCAACTGTTACATAATCTGGACTGCAGCTCTCAGTTTCTTCACCTGTCTGGAGTTTGGATTTGTGACACGTGGCCTTCACGGCATTCTAAATGATAGCACAACTAATGAAAGGATTTCACGGAAAGTGAGAAGTAGGATTTTGAGGTCGGTCTTTCCTAGTTTCTGCTACAGACCTGGCCATCTGCAATGCCTCATCTAAACATCCATATTTTTTACATTTATAATTGATTCAGGGAATCTACAAACAACTGTTGGTTCCTCCACTACTAAAACCAAGAAAAGGAATCACAGTCAGGAAGTGGATTCCAAAGGGGTGCACGGGAGGCTTTCCAAACAGGGGATCTCTCTTCTTGGCCTTTCAATACCACTCTTTCCTATGCCTCATCTCTCATCTCTTAAACCTCCTTTCTTTCGCCTCTCCTTTTACCCTGCCCTCCCCATCTCTCTCTCTCTCTCTCTCTCTCTCTCTCACCTTGACTCGAGCCTGCATTGCCACAGGAGCACACATCTTCCCACAGTCTGCCCATCCATCCCACTGAACTTCCATCTCAGCACTGAACCTCAACCTCAGCACTCTGGTATGTCATGGAAAATGAAGAACTTATGAGAAGCACCAAGGGAAGAAAAGGTTTAGCAAGCAACGAACACAAACCACTAACACTAGCTGCACTTCGTTGCTGCTCTTTATAAAACTCAAAAACTTTATCACACACTCACTGGGGGGCCTTCTAGCTGATGCGGGTCTAAGGGTGGATTTCACATGCCTCCAAATCCAGGATTTTAGGAAAAAGAAAACAAACTCAGAAACCAGGAGGCCAGAAAGTAAACAAGCTCCCTGGAGCTTCTAAACTTGCTGACTGGCAATACTGACACCATAGGAATGGCCTGAGTTGGACCCAATGTTCTGTCCTTGCCAGTTTTATGACTGACAAGGAGGAATGTCCTCAGAAAGAAATGCCTCTCCCTGTGAGCAGCTTCAAAAGTTAAATGTGTGTGCTTGTTATCACTGGTGGATTGGTTTTTTGGTTTGGTTGCTCTCTTCTTTCTTTTTTGTTTTTTCTTTTTTTAAATTACTTTCTATTTTTAATAATAATTTTTTAATTTTTTATTTTAACAACTTTATTTTATTTTTTCTTTCTTTTTTTTTATCCCCTCTCTTTTCTTGTGAGCCATGTGGCTGACAGGGTTGTGGTGCTCTGGCCGGGTGTCAGGCCTGAGCCTCTGAGGTGGGAGAGCCGAGTTCAGGACTTTCAGGGTCCACCAGAGACCTCCCAGCCCCACATAATATCAAACAGTGAAAGGTCTCCCAGAGATATCCATCTCTCAACACTAAGACCCAGCTCCACTCAATGACCAGCAAGCTCCAGTGCTGGGCACCCCATGCCAAACAACTAGCAAGACAGGAACACAACCTCACCCATTAGCAGAGAAGGCTGCCTAAAATCATAACGTCACAGACACCCCAAAACACACCACCAGACGTGGTCCTGCCCACCAGAAAGACAAGATCCAGCCTCATCCACCAGAACACAGGCACCAGTCCCCTTCACCAGGAAGCCTACACAACCCACTGAACCAACCTTACCCACTGGGGTAAAAAAACACCAAAAAACAGACACCAAAAACACCAAAAACAGACACCAAAAACAACGGGAACTATGAACCTGCAGCCTGCGAAAAGGAGAACCCAAACACAGTAAGTTAAGCAAAATGAGAAGACAGAGAAACACACAGCAGATGAAGGAACAAGGTAAAAACCCACCAGACCAAACAAATGAAGAGGAAATAGGCAGTCTACCTGAAAAAGAATTCAGAGTAATGACAGTGAAGAAGATCAAAAAATCTTGGAAATAGAACAGAGAAAATACAAGAAATGTTTAACAAGGACCTAGAAAAACTAAAGAGTACACAAACAATGATGAACAACACAATAAATGAAATTAAAAATTCTCTAGAAGGAATCAACAGCAGAATAACTGAGGCACAAGAACGGATAAGTGGGCTTCCCTGGTGGCGCAGTGGTTGAGAGTCTGCCTGCCAATGCAGGGGACACGGGTTCGGGCCCTGGTCTGGGAGGATCCCACATGCTGCGGAGCGACGGGGCCCGTGGGCCACAACTGCTGAGCCTGCGCGTCTGGAGCCTGTGCTCCGCGACTAGAGGGGCCGCGATGGTGAGAGGCCTGCGCACCGCGATGAGGAGCGGCCCCCGCTCGCCACAACTGGAGGGAGCCCTCGCACAGAAGCGAGGACCCAACACATCCAAAAATAAATAAAGTAAAATTAATTAAAAAAAAAAAAAAAGAATACTTAGCTCTCCCTCCAAGCTTTAAAAAAAAAAAAAAAAAAAAAAAAAAAGAACGGATAAGTGACCAGGAAGATAAAATAGTGGAAATAACTACTGCAGAGCAGAATAAAGAAAAAAGAATGAAAAGAATTGAGGACAGTCTCAAAGACCTCTGGGACAACATTAAATGCACCAACATTCGAATTATAGGGGTTCCAGAAGAAGAAGAGAAAAAAAAAAGGACTGAGAAAATATTTGAAGAAATTATAGTTGAAAACTTCCCTAATATGGGAAAGGAAATAGTCAATCAAGTGCAGGAAGTGCAGAGAGTCCCATACAGGATAAACCCAAGGAGAAACACGCCAAGACACGTATTAATCAAACTATCAAAAATTAAATACAAAGAAAAAATATTAAAAGCAGCAAGGGAAAAGCAACAAATAACACACAAGGGAAGCCTCATAAGGTTAACAGCTGATCTTTCAGCATAAACTCTACAAGCCAGAAGGGAGTGGCAGGACATATTTAAAGTGATGAAAGGGAAAAACCTACAACCAAGATTACTCTACCCAGCAAGGATCTCACTCAGATTCGATGGAGAAATTCAAACCTTTACAGACAAGCAAAAGCTAAGAGAATTCAGCAGCACCAAACCAGCTTTACAACTAATGCTAAAGGAACTTCTCTAGGCAGGAAACACAAGAGAAGGAAAAGACCTACAATAACAAACCCAAAACAATTAAGAAAATGGTAACAGGAACATACATATCAAAAATTACCTTAAATGGGGCTTCCCTGGTGGCACAGTGGTTGAGAGTCTGCCTGCCAATGCAGGGGACACGGGTTCGAGCCCTGGTCTGGGAGGATCCCACATGCCACGGAGCAACTAGGCCTGTGAGCCACAACTACTGAGCCTGCGCGTCTGGAGCCTGTGCTCCACAACAAGAGAAGCCACGATGATGAGAGGCCCGCGCACCACGATGAAGAGTGGCCCCCACTTGCCACAACTAGAGAAAGTCCTAGTACAGAAACGAAGACCCAACACAGCCATAAATAAATTAAAAAAAAAAAAAAAAAACGAATCAGCTGGCCATGATATCATCTATTTAAAAAAAAAAAAATTACCTTAAATGTAAATGGATCAAATGCTCCAACCATAAGAGAAGGACTGGCTGAAAGGATACAAAAACAAGACCCATATATATGCTGCCTACAAGAGACCCACTTCAGACCTAGGGACACATACAGACAAAGTGAGGGGATGGAAAAAGATATTCCATGCAAATGGAAATCAAAAGAAAGCTGGAGTAGCAATTCTCATATCAGACAAAATAGACTTTAAAATAAAGACTATTATAAGAGACAAAAAAGGACACTACATAATGATCACGGGATCAACCCAAGAAGAAGATATAACAATTGTAAATATTTATGCACCCAACATGGGAGCACCTCAACACATAAGGCAAATGCTAACAGCCATAAAAGGGGAAATCGACAGTAACACAATAATAATAGGGGACTTTAACACCCCACTTTCCCCAATGAACAGATCATCCAAAATGAAAATAAATAAGGAAACACAAGCTTTAAATGATACATTAAACAAGATGGACTTAATTGATATTTATAGGACATTCCATCCAAAAACAACAGAATACACTTTCTTCTCAAGTGCTCATGGAACATTCTCCAGGACAGATCATATCTTGGGTCACAAATCAAGCCTTGGTAAATATAAGAAAATCGAAATCGTATCAAGTATCTTTTCCGACCACAACGCTATGAGACTAGATATCAATTACTGGAAAAAAACCTGTAAAAAATACAAACACATAGAGGCTAAACAATATACTACTAAATAACCAAGAGATCACTGAAGAAATCAAAGAGGAAATCAAAATATACCTAGAAACAAATGACAATGAAATCACAATGACCCAAAACCTATGGGATGCAGCAAAAGCAGTTTTAAGAGGGAAGTTTATAGCAATACAATCCTACCTAAGAAACAAGAAACATCTCAAATAAACAACCTAACCTTACACCTAAAGCAATTAGAGAAAGAAGAACAAAAAAACCCCCAAAGTTATAGCAGAGGAAAGAAATCATAAAGATCAGATGAGAAAGAAATGAAAAACAAATGAAAAAGAAATGAAGGAAATGATAGCAAAGATCAATAACTAAAAGCCGGTTCTTTGAGAAGATAAACAAAATTGATAAGCCAGACTCATCAAGAAAAAAAGGAAGAAGACTCAAATCAACAGAATTAGAAATGAAAAAGGAGAAGTAACAACTGACACTGCAGAAATACAAAGGATCATGAGAGATTACTCCAAGCAACTCTATGCCAATAAAATGGACCACCTAGAAGAAATAGACAAATTCTTAGAAAAGCACAACCTTCCGAGACTGAACCAGGAAGAAATAGAAAACAAAAACAGACCAATCACAAGCACTGAAATTGAAACTGTGATTAAAAATCTTCCAAGAAACAAAAGCCCAGGACCAGATGGCTTCACAGGCAAATTCTACCAAACATTCAGAGAAGAGCTAACACCTATCCTTCTCAAACTCTTCCAAAATATAGCAGAGGGAGGAACCTCCCAAACTCATTCTACAAGGCCACCATCACCCTGATACCAAAACCACACAAAGATGTCACAAAAAAGAAAACTACAGGCCAATATCACTGAGGAACATAGATGCAAAATCCTCAACAAAATACTAGCAAACAGAATCCAACAACACATTAAAAGGATCATACACCATGATCAAGTGGGGTTTATCCCAGGAATGCAAGGATTCTTCAATATACGCAAATCAATCAATGTGATACACCATATTAACAAATTGAAGGAGAAAAACCACATGATCATCCCAATAGATGCAGAAAAAGCTTTCAACAAAATTCAACACCCATTTATGATAAAAACTCTCCAGAAAGTGGGCATAGAGGGAACTTACCTCACCATAATAAAGGCCACATATGACAAACCCGCAGCCAACATCGTTCTCAGTGGTGAGGAACTGAAACCATTTCTTCTAAGATCAGGAAGAAGACAAGGTTGCCCACTCTCACTATTATTCAACATAGTTTTGGAAGTTTTAGCCACAGCAATTAGAGATGAAAAAGAAATAAAAGGAATCCAAATCAGAAAAGAAGAAGTAAAACTGTCACTGTTTGCAGATGACATGATACTATACATAGAGAATCCTAAAGATGCTACCAGAAAACTAGAGCTAATCAATGAATTTGGTAAAGTAGCAGGATACAAAATTAATGCACAGAAATCTCTTGCATTCCTATACACTAATGATGAAAAAGCTGAAAGAGAAATAAAGGAAACACTCCCACTAACCATTGCAACAAAAAGAACAAAATACCTACCTACCTAAGGAGACAAAAGACCTGTATGCAGAAAACTATAAGACACTGATGAAAGAAATTAAAGATGATACAAATAGATGGAGAGATATACCATGTTCCTGGATTGGAAGAATCAACATTGTGAAAATGACTCTACTACCCAAAGCAATCTACAGATTCATTGCAATCCCTATCAAACTACCAATGGCATTTTTCACAGAACTAGAACAAAAAATTTCACAATTTGTATGGGAACGCAAAAGACCCCGAATAGCCAAAGCAATCTTGAGAAAGAAAAACGGTGCTGGAGGAATCAGACTCCCTGGCTTCAGACTATATTACAAAGCTACAGTAATCAAGATAGTATGGTACTGGCACAAAATCAGAAATATAGATCAATGGAACAGGGTAGAAAGCCCAGAGATAAACCCATGCACATATGGTCATCTTATCTTTGATAAAGGAGGCAAGAATATACAATGGAGAAAAGACAGCCTCTTCAATAGTGGTGCTGGGAAAACTGGACAGCTACATGTAAAAGAATGAAATTAGAACACTCCCTAACACCATACACAAAAATAAACTCAAAACGGATTAAAGACTTAAATGAAAGGCCAGACACTATAAAACTCTTAGAGGAAAACACAGGCAGAACACTGTATGACATACATCACAGCAAGATCCTTTTTGACCCACCCTCCTAGAGAAATGGAAATAAAAACAAAAATAAACAAATGGGACCTAATGAAACTTAAAAGCTTTTGCACAGCAAAGGAAACCATCAACGAGACGAAAAGACAACCCTCAGAATGGGAGAAAGTATTTGCAAACGAAGCAACTGACAAAGGGTTAATCTGCAAAATATACAAGCAGCTCAATATCAAATAAACAAACAACCCAATCCAAAAAAGGACAGAAGACCTAAATAGACATTTCTCCAAAGAAGATATACAGATTGCCAACAAACATATGAAAGGATGCCCAACATCACTAATCATTAGAGAAATGCAAATCAAAACTACAATGAGGTATCATCTCATACCGGTCAGAATGGCCAGCATCAAAAAGTCTAGAAACAATAATGCTGGAGAGGGTGTGGAGAAAAGGGAACACTCTTGCACTGTTGGTGGGAATGTAAATTGAGTCAGCTACTATGGAGAACAGTATGGAGGTTCCTTAAAAAACTAATAATAGAACTCCCATATGACCCAGCAATCCCACTACTGGGCATATACCCTGAGAAAACCATAATTCAAAGAGTCATGTACCACAATGTTCACTGCAGCTCTATTTACAATAGCCAGGACATGGAAGCAACCTAAGTGTCCATCGACAGATGAATGGATAAAGAAGATGTGGCACATATATGCAATGGAATATTACTTAGCCATAAAGAGAAACGAAATTGAGTTATTTGTAGTGAGGTGGATGGACCTAGAGTCTGTCATACAGAGTGAAGTAAGTCAGAAAGAGAAAAATACCATATGCTAACACATATATATGGAATCCAAAAAAAAAAAAAAAAAGGTTCTGAAGAACCTAGGGCACAACAGGAATAAAAACACAGATGTAGAGAATGGACATGAGGACATGGGGAGGGGGAAGGGTAAACTGGGACAAAGCAGGAGAGTGGCATGGCCATATATACACTGCCAAATGTAAAATAGATAGCTAGTAGGAAGCAGCCACATAGCACAGGGAGATCAGCTCCGTGCTTTGTGACCACCTAGAGGGGTGGGATAGGGAGGGTGAGAGGGAGAATCAAGAGGGAGGAGATATGGGGATATATGTATATGTACAGCTGATTCACTTTGTTATACAGCAGAAACTAACACACTGCTGTAAAGCAATTATACTCCAATAAAGATGTTAAAAAAAAAAGTTAAATGTGCCCCAACTTACCTTAGTTTACTTTAATAACCTACTGTCATTCTATTTAAAAGCAGGAAACCCTTAGCCTTGCCAAATTGCCTGTGCTGCTTGAAACCATATGATTCCAGAGAAATTACTCCTTATCTTTAATGGTTTTCTTTTTTAAAAAAAAAATTGTGGTAAAATAAAATTTACCATTTTAACATGTATATTCGTTGGCATTAATTACATTCACTATGTTCTAACCACCACTGCTACTATCTTCTTCCAGAACATTTTCATCACCCCAGAAGTTAACCTCAAACCCATCAAGCAATCTCTCCCGCTTCCTCCCAAATCCTGAACCCCTGGCAACCACTAATGTGTAGTTTGTCTCTATGTATTTGCCTGTTCTAGACATTTCACATAAATGGTCTTCAGGGTCTGGCTTCTTTCCCTTAACGTAATGTTTCCGGGTTCATCCACAGTGTAGTATGTATCAGTACTTCATTCCTGTTTCTGGTTGAATGCTATTCCATTGTATGGTGTGTGGGGGACCTTTTGCAAAATGGATAATGGTGGCTGAGTAGCCTGTGGCTGCAAGCTACTAAACTTAAGGACCTATGTGACAGGTGGCATTTCGTTTTAACTGCTCTAGACATCAAAACTGACTAGAAACTAACACAACACTGTTAATCAACTATATATACTTCAATAAAAAAAAATACAGAAAATCCTCATCCACATGACCTCAGTTCCCCTTCAAATAAATCCCATTCGAAGTCCATCACTGTGCTACTTGCTGGGAATCAGAATTGAAAGATACAGTCAAAAGAGCTCAGGAAGCTCAAGGTCTAGTGAGAAGATAAACATCCAAACAACTTCACCACAGCGTGAAGACTTTCAGGATGGGAAGCTAAACTGTGATGCTTCAAGTTCACCAAGTATTCCAGCTGAGGAAGCGCATAAGCTTAATATGCAGGTAGGCGATGCTTCGGTTTTGCTTCTTACCTCCTTGATGGCCTGGGTCTTGAGAGAAAAGCCACGATGAGACCAGTGTCGCTTTCCTGCATAGCTGCAGCCTCACGATCCTGTATGTGCAGCACCTACCACGTTCGCCTAACGCACCATCTTGCTCACACTCAGACGCCTTCATCTTTCAAGATCTTCCTATGGTTTCGTACTTGATTGGAAAGAGCTTACTAGTGGCACACCCAGACGTTTCACCAGGTTTTCATCCCCTCCTTAGACAACATATTACAATGTGAACTAAGACACTAATCCAGGGGAAACGGCACTGTTTATATTTTCCCTGTTTTCCCCCATCCCAACCTTTTATTTTGAAAGATTTAAAACCTACAGAAAAGTAGGAAAAAACACCCCTGATTATCCCGATAACATCCTTAGGGGCTGGGTGTACTTTGATCCAGAATCCAGTGATAAACCACAGACATTTGGTTGTCACGTCTCTTCAGTCCCCTTTAATCTACAACAGTCCTCCCATCTTTTTCTTTCTTCACTGACACTTTCAAAGGGCCCAGGATGTTGTCTCATAGACTGTCCATCAATTGGAACTAGCCTGATCGTTTCTCTCGATTAGATCTGGAGGTGATGATGTGTCGCTTCATGTTTGGAGCTCTACAATGCGAGGTTGTCACTCATGCTGGTGATGCTGAGTGTGATCACTTTGTTCAAGTTTCTTCCCTCCTCTGTAATTAGTAATTTGATAATTTGAGACTGAGTATCCTACTTCCCACAACCTTCCACCCAACAGCTCAGTATCCACTGATGATTCTGAAAAATTACACTGGTGGTTGCAAAATGATGATTTTACAACTTTTATCACTCTTCCACATTTACTGGCAAGATGACCCTCTCCCTCAGCCTCACCTCTGCCTTTATTTCACTACTGATGTGGACTCATAAATGCATTTTTAAGAATTCAGTGTTTATTACCATCATCATTATTTTTATTGCTTCAATTGCCCCAAATTTGACCAAGAATCCCTTCAAGCCAGCACCTGTGTCCTTTTGCTATGCCTGCATCATTGTTTGCATGCTTGACTTCTGATACAAGAAGTTCTGACCTTGCCTTATAATTTCTCTGCCCCAGACCTGGAATTCGTTGTTTCTGCAAGGAACCTTGGTTCTCTTTCGTGGTGAATAGTATTTAGAACGTAACATCTGGGTCCTAACTGTGCTCAAATACTGGAGTATCATTGCTTCCAGGCTCTTTCAGTGGTTAAAGGTAAGATATTATTTTTTAATCATAAATCTACAATGATACTTCTAATTCAGATCTAACACCATAAAGTTTGTTCTCACTTTTCCCATTTGCTATCTGTTTCTCCTTGGTTCCTAAGACCACTAATATGTTTACTCACTTACCCTCTCCTACTTATTAACACACGCAGTAGATTCAGAATTTCTCTACCAGTACCATTCCCGACAACAAACCTGCTTAGTACTGTTTGAGATTTCTGCAGGTCATTATCTTGGGAATATATACAACTAAAGGTAAGCACAGAAAAACTTCCTAAAAGTTACTCAAATTCTTTTTTACTGAATAAACTTATTTCAATTCACAGATTTCTGTTTACTATTTACAAGCTTATCCCTCAAGTTGTAATAGAACCTACAAACCTAAAGAACTCAACATTAGAGAAAATTATTGCATCAAAATGATTTAGGGGCTTCCCTGGTGGCGCAGTGGTTGAGAATCTGCCTGCCAATGCAGGGGACATGGGTTCGAGCCCTGGTCTGGGAAGATCCCAGATGCCGTGCAGCGACTAGGCCCGTGAGCCACAACTACTGAGCCTGCGCGTCTGGAGCCTGTGCTCCGCAACAAGAGAGGCCTGCGCACCGCGATGAAGAGTGGCCCCCACTTGCTGCAACTAGAGAAAGCCCTACCACAGAAACGAAGACCCAACACAGCCATAAATAAATAAATAAATAAAATTAAAAAAAAAATGATTCAGGACAAATATTCAAATAATTCTAGAAAGGTTTACAATAATAAACAGGAATCTCTGCCCTCCCCTTCTGACTACTGCATCACTAACCCCTCCCCATTTGAAAATGACTTGCTCACACTATAATCTCTCAATTCCATCTATTTTAGATACATTGTCATTTCCTCTTTCATTATGGGGGATTTAGCTCTTTCTACGCTCTACCTCTTCCTTCTCCCGTCTTCCTTATAGTTAGATCTTAACAACTAATTAACAACTAATGTCTACATTATCTTGGCTATCTACATAATCAGTAATGTGTTAAAATTATGTTTCCTCATTTGCATTACTTTTCGTTTTCCTGGAGGTAATAATTGCCTTTTTCATTGTTTAGATTTCCTCCTACTAAATCTCATTCTCTCTGTCAGCCTCTCAGTACAGTTTTTTCTGCAGGAAAACATATCATTCTATTTTCTCCCCTAACTTCCAGCTCTATTCGGGAACGGTGGTTCTCTCAATCAGCTGCACAATTGATATCCTGGCTCTTCCCACTGCTATCATCCAGGGAATTCTCTTTACTTCTCTCCCTCATTTCTGGCATCACAGATCTCTTTTCTAGAGTTACTTTCTCATTTAGGGAAAGTACATCTGCTAGGATCTTCCTGCAATACTCCACTACCCTCCACTACTTGAATGGGTCTTTTTCATCTATTAAGCTGGGTACATAATGAACTCTTTCAATATGGTCACTCTTGTCCCTCAGTTCTAGAGAAATTTCTTGCATTGTTTCCTTTGAAAATTTCCTTGGTCCTGTTTTTCTCACCATGACATTCCTATTATTTGGATCTTGAACCAATTCTCTAATTTTTTTATCCTCCCTTGTCTTTTGGTTCTAATTTCTGGAAGATTTCTTCAACTTTACCTTCCAAACTTTAAAACTGCAGGGGTACCCAGTGGTCCTTTCTATTTGTCACTTTTTTCACAGGTGACTTCTCATAGTTCTTTCTTTCACAAAAAGATAGGAGATAATTGAAGGCCGGAAGTCAATCTAATTATCAAATACTAAGTCCAACTGTTGCACATTTGTTCACATCTGTAATTATTTACTGCAAAGGTGGTAAGTCCACTGGCCAGTCAGTGGAAACGGCATCATTTCTTCCAGTGGTTCAAGGTGACAACGGCCCTGTTTCTTCTGTTAGTGACAAACTATATGTTTTGGGTTTTCTAAAGCTCATATTGCCTGGGATAAACAGCTCTAACCAAACAGTCCTTTAGAGTACGTACAAACCTTTCCCAGTTCAACAGGTTCATGAGGAACCTAATAATTCTGAAAAAAAAACAGCAAAGGCTGGGATAACATCTCAGATGATTTCCAGTGAAATATATACAGAACATCTCAATGGTCCCCCTGTGAAGAGCTATGTACCAGGTACTACCTGCCATCTCCCAGCTCCACACCTGCCCTTCTCTGCTCTGGCATCCTGGGGCTTGGAGTCTGCAAACTGCTTTTCCCAGGCTCCCTCGCCAGCTAGCTCCCTGTTACCGTCTGCCAGGAGAAGGTCCTGGTAGGAGTTCAGAAGGCCAGATGAAGGATGAAGCAGTTCTTCCTCTTCTCTTTCCCCATCTGCTTCTCGCAGGGTCTCTGCAAGTGTCTACATTCCCTCAGTGATCCCGGCTGCAGCCACGACTGCCTCCCTTTGGCCGTCCCAGAACCAGCAAGGCAGGCCTCCTCTGGTCTGGGGGCATCTCCATGTGGTCGAAGCACCAGCCCAGGGGGCCCCTCCAAGGCAGCTCCAGCACTGGCTGAGTGGCGGTCCCAGGAGCGCAGCAGTGACTACGCCCCTGGGCTCTGGAACACACTTCCTTCCCTCAGGTCTACGGGTGGTAGCTGCTTCACACAGCTACTCATGTCTGGATTACTCTGCCCTCCCCTTTTTATTCTCTCGATCCTTCCAACAGTATTGTAACAAGTCGGTTGTTCTCCTTTCCCCATTCCCTTTACATATAAAATTATATCATAATCCTAGTCTTCACTTTGTAAAACGCTTAGAAATACATTTATTTACTACTGATAGGCTAAAGGGGCTTTTGTTCTGAAAAATGGGCCCAAGGTATAGCATTTTACACCACTGGCACAATTTGACTACTAAACTGATTGCAGCCATCACATGCCACCAAAAATATCAATGCAAGACACGGCTTAAGAAGTACTTAAGAAGCAGTCCCGGATCACATTTTTAAAAAAAGAAAGAAAAGCAGAGTTGAAAAACAGGCAAAAGAGATGTAAATGTGGATCGCAAAGGGAAGAACCATATTTTGGAAAGACTGGGAGTTTAGCGCCTTTCTTTCTAAGGAACAGCAAGTATAAAACAAGTCCAGTGTCACGGGAAGATGTACCTGCTGGCTACCTAAAATGAAAAGCACACCCCCTACAGGGACTACCAGAGGCTTCATTATCTCTAAACAAAATGGAAATTGGACTAGTGAAATGGATTAAAAGGGACCTCTGATTCAGCATGGGTATAAATATGCTAAAAAGAGTAGATGTTACTGAAGTTATACAAAAAGTATAGTGTCAGAAAGCTGATAACAGGAATAGAGAAGTCTCTGCAGATCAAATATTCCAAGCATGAAACTCTCCTTCCAGGTTTCAAAAATAAACTGCCAATATTTTGGATGTAGGAATATATCAGTGATCAGTTAACTGTGCTTTACTAGAATTACTAAGAATGGCAAGAACAAGATATAGCAACCATAATGCTTAATTCACTTATATTTATTTTTGAGATGCCCTCTAGTTTTTGAAGCCATCTTTGTTCCTATTTCTGTTTTGCTTGGGCAAATCTATATAGATGTAATTAAGATTCTGTTACCACATCACACGAAAAGTGGTTGTATGGAACAATACTGCACAGTATTTTACAAAGATGCCAAGGAATTTTATGCTAACTTTGCCATAATTTACTGGGAAGGGGTACACCAAGTATTTACTCATCTTTTAAATAGAAAAAACATTTTTTTACTGTGGTAAATACACATAGCATAAAATTTACCACCTTAACTAATTTTAAGTGTACAGTTCAGTAGCATTAAATATTAATTCACATTATTGTGCCGCTACCACCACTGTATTCATTCATTTTTAAAAGTGGCCCTTTTCGTACTTCCCTGGTGGTTCAGTGGTTAAGACTCTGCGCTTCCACTGAAAGGGTATGCATTCCATCCCTGGTTGGGGAAGTTCCACGTGCCACTTGTTGTGTGGCAAAAAAAAAAGAAAAAAGTGACCCTTTTCAATTTTATTTCCATTTCTCTGTGGATTTACAGGTAAGAAGTTATACCAGACAAATGCCAACACAATGACAAAGAATCTTAGCTCCATATTTGCAAAAAATTTTTTAAAAAATAAGACTTTTCAGAAATCCAAGTCATTTTGAAAGGAGCGATCGCTTGGAGGGCCAAAAGAGAAAGAAGGGTTCTATCACCATAAATCAGCTTGTGGAAGAATGGGGTGGGGGGGAGGCGGGGGGAGCCGTTCAGCAGACACGTGCCCTCCTGAGGCCACCGAGGTGCATGCTGCTGGCTGCCGTCGGCTCGGAGCAGCAAAACGGGAGATATAGGAGAGCCTTCGGTACTGGGCGTGCGCAGAGGTCCGTGTCATGGACCACTGATGCCCAAGTCCAATACAGAGATCATTTTGCTGCTAATCCGGAGAAATTGATCTCAGTGTTCACACTCTTGGACAGAGAAAACCCAACAGTGATTCCAGATGAGCCCCAAATCAATTTTTCTTAGGAATTTAATGCTGGTTCAGGGACTGAAAAGTGTCATGACTGCTTGGCTCTGAGATAGATAGAAAAGGTGAGCCGAGGGCTTCCCTGGTGGCGCAGTGGTTGAGAATCTGCCTGCCAATGCAGGGTACATGGGTTCGAGCCCTGGTCTGGGAAAATCCCACATGCCACGGAGCAACTAGGCCCGTGAGCCACAATTACTGAGCCTGCGCGTCTGGAGCCTGTGCTCCGCAACAAGAGAGGCCGCGATAGTGAGAGGCCCGCGCACCGCGATGAAGAGTGGCCCCCGCTTGCCACAACTAGAGAAAGCCCTCGCACAGAAACGAAGACCCAACACAGCCAAAAATAAATAAATAAACAAAGCGTTAAAAAAAATTCTTTAAAAAAAAAAAAAAGGTGAGCCGAAAAATAAAAACCGTGTGGCTGATGAGGTTCTCTTGGAGCCGATGAATGGATCCCCAGGCTGATAAAAACTTTCATGAATGCAACAAGGTCCAGAGTCAAGTTCTTTAAAAAAATGTCAGGGCTCTGGACCGGAAGCACTGCCCTGCGACTGAGCAGCTTTTCACATCGGCGCCACCGTGAAGCGTGCTGTAAGGTGAGAAGTACAGGCAGGGACTCACCCGTGGACTGATCGGCAGATGGGGCTGACAGAGCTGCTTTGCACACTGAGAAATGGCTGCAGCCAGGTATTAATTATTATGATTTCCCAAGGTATGACAACTCCTTTAATTTTGCTAGTTTCTATTCAACTTTATTTACCAGTGGTTATTGTTTCTCAGAAGCGTGCTCACTGGGCATCACAGCTGATGTCGAAGTAAAACAATCTCATTCTCTGAGCACACACCAGTAACCGGCCTGGGCTAGGGCGCCTCTTCAACAGAGTAGCAAGCACTAGAAGCTCAGGAAGGCCAGCTGATATCTGAATTTCCATTTTGATAATACACAGAGAAGATAATCCACTTGTGAACCACTGTGACTTTAAAAATAACCCTAAAACCAGCTACGTGTCCATTTACTCCATTTTATAGTTACAATTTCTGATGGGCAAGAGGCATGAAAACCTGCACCCAAAATTTAAATTGTAGGGATGTTTTCCAAAAAATACAGCTCACTTAAAAAAATAATTTAATTAGCTAAAAATAGTCCTAGAGCTATAACACCAACTTGAGAGAAAAGTGCGAGGCACCTCTACCAACTACTTATGAACAAAGAACCCAGGAGTTACGCTCAATAACCGCATTTCTTTATTTTCCTAAACAAACACATACTAAAACCCAACAAACGTTCTCTATATCTTCCATTAAAAATCTTCTCTATCTTCCTTGTTTCTATTCTAACACGTCTGTTAAAATTTTTTTCAATCAAACAGGAATACATAACATTGAAGGTCAAGGTCCCTGTTCAGGTAGGATTTAACTCTGCAAGTATCTAATCTGGTGCCAACCACCCTGTATGAAATGAGATCAACAAAGTTCTGGTCTAGACCCCTGACTCTTATTTGGGGTGTGTGTATGTGCGTGTGTGTGTGTATGTGTGTGTGCAGGGTAGAAGGAAGTGTCTAATTCTCTTCAAAGGGGTATGAAAAGAGGATAACAGAGTTGGATGGAACCTCAAAGACCATCTAGTCTAAGCCAGTAACGTTTTTCCCCCTGCCTTTCCATACTGACCTCATGAAGACGTGGATGAATTTATTAGCTAAAAGGAAAATGCCCAACTTCTTTTGAGGAAGTCCAATTATAACTGGATTACAGTCCAATTATAAACCCTTGTAATGCTGACCATAAACTAATTGGACTCCAATTAGTTTATGGTTAACATTACCAAGCCATTGATTTCACATGTAAAAAAGATATCAAACGACTTCCCAATTTGGGTAATTTCGGTCACAACTAGAATCCAATTCTTCATTTCATTTCAATTTACAAATACAATCAAATCAATGTACGAATGAGAAGCACTGGAGTATAATGGTGACCTCCTGAAAACTCAGGCTGGGGTGGCAAAATACCTTCAGTAGGCATTGGGGCTCTTGCTCGCTTAAGCAGTAGACACACAACAGAGGTAAAGTATACTTTGAGTAAGCAAAACACGCTCTGTCCCAAGCCCACTGATAGGTCTTCTAAACCTAGCCGATACTTGCTGGTCCCACAGAGCTGGCTGAAAGCAGATGAGTTCAGTGGCGAACAAATATTACCAGAAAACACGCACAAACACATAACAGGGGGAGTGGTATCGGCCAAGGCTGCTCGGCGTAATTATTACTCTGTAACAACAGAAGCTGCTCTTGGAAATCACACCTTATCTTTCCAAACCACACCGAGCAAAGACAATAATCAAAAAATGATTCTACTCTGTGATCATTTCTGACCCCTTGATGATAGCAGAAGTCACTGCCTCGTAACGGATTAGAAAAAGTGTGGCGGCCTCAGAGGCGGTCATGGTGACAGCTCTGAGGCTGTCAGCCCTTATCAATCACTTTCCATTAAATAAAGCTTTTCCAATTTGGTGCTTCTCTCAAAGGCTTCACTTTGCCTGGATTAAGCCAAGGCATCAACATTTGAACCTCCTGCTCCTATTCTCACTCCCCAAATAAAGGCTGTTAGCAGAAAGCCAGGCTTTTCCATGGCAGGAACGCAAAACCAAAGCAGACAACAGTGATGTGGTCATATATAAAAGACATCTGACCACAAACATGTCACACCTGCATTATACAAATGCCACGAGCACCCACAGGGTCCAGGAGCGGGGTATTCAGAAGTGCCGAGAGAAGGGCAGGTCTGCGAGTTGTACATTTTAGCTCCTAAAACGAGTATCGAGCAATTCCAATATATTCACCGGAGCGCCCCAGTACTTGCTTGGATTTTAGAAGCAGGTCTCCCAAGAATTTTATGCTCTATGGTTTCACTACCTGGTATCTGTTATCTCCGTGATGGAGAAAAGTCATTTCTCTAAAATCTATAGCAGGTATGTCTTGGGAGGGAAACAGTTTTAAATCAACTGAAAAGAGCATTTTTACAAAATAAGGGAGCCCTGAAGAGAGGGACTCATCTTATTTATCTTGGTAATACTGGTAGCCAGGTAGATGTTAGCTGCATTCAGACACCAAATTCACGAGACAGGAGCAACAGCTTAAATAAATATGATCAGCGTTACAATCACACACATTTTTCTGTACCCAATAAACAGACTTCTTCATTATTATTTTTAATGGCTACATAAGCGTGACAAGAGCCTGAGACAGAGTGGTGAGAACACAAAGTGATGAATGGGGAAGAGAGATATTTACTTCAGAGTTATTCTCAAACAGGCCTAGGGACTGACCAGAGAGAGGTGAAAGAGAGGCCCCAAAGTGTAGGACATGGCCACCTGTTTTATTTGGCCCACATGGAATTTTTAACAAGGTTCATTTATTGTCAACACTAAAATATTGGGAGATTTCACTTAAAAGATCCAGATTTCGGGCTTCCCATAAAAAAATAAACACAGACATGATCTGGTGTTGCATTCCCACTCGGCAAAGCTCTGCTGTTTCCTCTCTCGTTTGCCACTGGAGAGAATCACAGGGGCCCGCTTCTCTCATGAAGGTTTCCTGTCTCGTGGGATGAAGGAAGTTTTGAGCCTGAGGAAATGAGAAGCAATGAGAAGAGGGAGCTTACGTGGAGCTAAAGAAAACGAGCTTATGCAGAGCATACACAAATTGAGAGCATGTTGGGGGCAGTCGAGAGAAACTGAGTGGTAGTGGAAGACGACACAGACCTTGCGGCTCAGGTGAAGTTGGGGTCTGAGATGCAGAGCTGTGAGCTGCCCATGAAACCATCCAAGCGTCGACAGAGTAGGTTAAGGAAGAAGTACCCCCCCCCCCAAAAAAAGAGCAAAGGACTGAGCACTGAGTATGTCTTCCATAGAAGATGGAAGAGGAAAAAAGGACAGACAAAGGGGGACGGGATTAGCCCCTTGGTTCTCCGTGAGCTGGTCCCATCCTGCCTGAATAGCTGCTCTAGGGAATATCACAATAGAGTGAGTCGCGCAAAGTTTTGGTTTCCCGGTGCATATGAGTTATGTTTACCCTATACTGTAATCTATTAAGTGTGCAACAGCATTATGTCTCCAAAAACAATGTACATACCTTAATTAAAAAAACACTCTATTTTAAAAAAATGCTAACCATCATCTGACTACGCAGGGTTGCCATGGACCTTCACTTTGTATAAAAACAAACAAACCAAAAAAACACCCACATCTGTGACGTACAGTAAGAGCAAAGTGCAATGAAATGACATACGCCTGTACACTGAAAGGCTTAACGCTGCTCCCACCCTGGGTCTAAATAAGTCTACTTGGGAAATACATCTGTAATAGATAATGTGCTTTGTTTTGTTTTTTCCCTGGATGTCCAGATCCAACCCCTCCATTCTGAGGGAATGCCCATCATGTGAAGTCTAACACAGCCAGATTCTTCCTCCGCCCAGCCTTGGCAGCCAGGCCTGGCCAGCTCGGCACTCTTCTACTGACCCAGAGAGGCAGAGACGGTCAGAGGCAGCGGCGTCACTCGGCAGCTCTGGCGGTGGCATCCCGACCTCGCTCTCCCTGCCCAGGGATGGCAACTCTGCCCCCGGCCCTCCAGCTCCCTGTCACTGCTCTGGGCCGCTAACAATCTTCCACTCAGGAGCCCGCTGCTATAAGAAGGAGACCGTTGATATAAGATGGCCAGAGCTGGTCTCTGATTCTGACCCTGGAAGCATCCTAACCAATACCCAGAAGTCCTAAATATGGAAAAAAGCTTTATGCGTCTAATACAGCATTACTTTTACAGCAAAATGTGGAAATAATCTAAAAGCCCCCAAACAAGAGTATTTAAGTAAATGATGGTACATCTATTTGATGGGATGGTACTAATGGTATTAAAAGAAAAATAGGTTTATAATAAGACATTAGCTATAATTGAAAAGAATCTGAAAAAGAATATATATGCATATGTGTATATATCTATATATGAATCACTTTGCTGTACACCTGAAACACTGTAAATCAACTGTTCTTCAACTTAAAAAGTTTAAAAAATACATAATAAAATATTAAAAAGAACGGTTAAAAATATAGGATTATCATAATCTTGTCAAAATACTATGTATAGAAAAAATGACTAGAAGTACCAAAATATTAAGGGACTTCCCTGGTGGCGCAGTGGTTAAGAATCCGCCTGCCAATGCAGGGGACACGGGTTCGAGTCCTGGTCCTGGAAGATCTCACATGCTGCAGAGCAACTAAGCCCGTGTGCCACAACTGCTGAAGCCCACACGCCTAGAACCCATGCTCTGCAACAAGAGAAGCCCCCACTCGCTGCAACTAGAGAAAGCCAGTGCGCAGCAACGAAGACCCAATGCAGCCAAAAATAATTTTTTTTAAAAGTTTATTAAAAAAAAAAGTACCAAAATATTAATAGTAAAAGTATATTTTCCTTAAAATTTTAATTAATTCTCAAATTACAAAGTAATACAGTCTTATCATAAAAACTTCTAAAGCTATGTAAAGAAAACATCAACAAGCTCGCATCACCCAGCTGCAAGCCTGGCCCCCGTGCACATCTCTGAAGTAACCAATGTCACCTGCACCTGCTCCTCCACACCTGTTGTCACGCTCTAATCAACACGTCTACACAGCACCTATGTGGATCCTTCTGTCTTTCCCTGTTTCCCTCTCTCCCTCCCTTTCTCCTTTAAATGGCATCACAGTGTACACATCCTGCTTATTTTGGTTTGTCACTTGACCGGACCCAGAAGAAGCTTCTCCTACTCATCCTTCAGACGTCTGCTCCTGTGTTGTGTCCTCCTGGAAACCTCTGGGCCCCTAGGCTGATTGAGAGCCTTTTCTGCCTGCGCTACTGCAGTCATCAGTGATTTACAGTGTGTGTCCCCCTCCAATGCTCCAAGTTCCCCGAGGGCAGGAACTGTGTGCCCCAGGTACCTTTCAGCTCCAGTACTGAGCCCGGTGCCTGGCACACAGAGTAAATGTGCGTAATTGTAACGTTGATCATATTTATATAAGCCGTTGCTCCCATCTCGTGAATTTGGTGTCTGAATGCAGCTAACATCTACCTGGCTTCCAGTATTACCAAGATAAATGAGACCCTCTCTTTAGGGCTCCCTTATTTTGTAAACATGCTCTTTTCAGTTGATTTGAAACTGTTTCCCTCCCAAGACATACCTGCTATAGATTTTAGAGACATGACTTTTCTCCATTACGGAGATAATAGATACCAGGTAGTGAAACCATAGAGCATAAAATTCTTGGGAGACCTGCTTCTAAAATCCAAGCCCAGTAACTGTGCTGGCGTGGAGGGAGAAAAGAATGAATGAATGAATGGGAAAGGCGGCAGTAAGGTTAAGGATCAGAGGGCTTTGGAGGCAGATACGCATTAGTGAAGGACCGGGCGTTTCTCCAGAGACCGAATGAAAGGTGACGCGGGGGTACAGAGTCAGGTACACACGTAGGTAAAGAATAAGGGGGCTGAGAAATTCAACTAGCTTATCTCAATGAAGAAGGGTAAGAGTGGGCTTCCCTGGTGGCGCAGTGGTTGAGAATCTGCCTGCCAATGTAGGGGACACGGGTTCGAGCCCTGGTCTGGGAAGATCCCACATGCCGCGGAGCAACTGGGCCCGTGAGCCACAACTACTGAGCCTGCGCGTCTGGAGCCTGCGCTCCGCAACAAGAGAGGCCGCGATAGTGAGAGGCCCGCGCACCGCGATGAAGAGTGACCCCCGCTCGCCACAACTAGAGACAGCCCTCGCACAGAAACGAAGACCCAACACAGCCATAAATAAATAAATAAATAAATAAAATACTTAAAAATACAGAGAGCATTTAAAAAAAAAAAAAAGAAGGGTAAGAGAAAGAAGGAAGGAAACAATAGCTAAGAATATTCTTGATAAACAGTAAGATAAATAAAAGAACTTGCAGAGTTATTCTCTTGCTCCAGATTAATTGTGTTTGTGGTAAGGTTTTGAAAACAATTCCTTGAGAGATTAAGTTGTCTCTAAGGTCAGTTAAATAAGCTAGACAACTTGGAATTCAGTTTCTTACCTATTTTGTGTTCAGTTCAAAACAGCTAACATAAGAAAAAGTGGTTTTGTGCAATACAAAAGTAAGGCAGCCTCACCACCATCCCGCATATGCACTAGAGGTGGCTTTGACTAATTTCATGACTGGTAATGGCTTCAGCCACAAGATTATAAATTTCAGTTTATTTGAAAAAAAAAAAAAATCGACTCCACTTCTGATTCAATGAGGGTGCAAACCTCCTAGCTCCGTAATATTCCTGCATAACTTACTCAAATCATCACTATTCTCCTTAAAGACCTTTTCTAAGCTGGCTTCAAAGAGAGGTAAGAGCCTCTGAGTCTTATTTATTAAGGTGGCTCTCGACGACCAATTTAAAGCCACATTTTAACATCGGCTGGCATTTACTGAGGACTCACTAGCACGGCACAGTCACGATACCACCCAGATTGTTCTCATGCAGTCTGCAGAATAGCCATGGTATGGCCATTTTGAGCCACAGAGAGGGCAAGCAGCTCTCCAAGTCACCCAGGGTGTAAGTGGCTGAGCCCAGATTGTGACCCCCCCACCCTTTGCCTGGCTCCAAGCCCATGCTGCGCTGTCCTTTCTCAACCACTGAACTCTTCCACTTCCTTAAGACGACCCCATTCCAAGGAGTGAAAGGCAAATCCAATGGTTCCAGATATAGATCGTGTCAAGGCAACGTCGGTTGGGCTGATTTCTAACAATGTCACTGAGACGCTGCTAAAACCACAGTCACTGTGCTGCGACAACATTCCGTAACAGTCAATATACTGAGAAGCAGCCCTGCCCCTCAACCCGAGTCATTCAGAGCCCTTAGTCTGGCCTTTCACAATCGGCCGCGTCCCTCAGACTCAGACGAGGCTCTATTTTGAATTCTAATGAGGACGAGGCACAATGAATATTTAAACTGCAATTACAAAGATCCTGCTTTTATGTGGATGTCCTTAACACAAATAACAGATCTGAAAGTACATATAGGTGCCAATGGAAAATATCAGTCTAGTGTGCGTTTAGAAGCTTCTACTTGATGCTATTATTGGGGTGGGGGCAGGAGAAGAAAAGGGAGGAAAAACCACCCAAAGATCCCAGTAAAAAATTTTTAAAGCCCAGGCTTCCGAGTGAAAGGTTCACAAAGAGGTGCTTGAATCCTTTGTTAACAACTGAACAAACAAATTCATCATCGGGCCGTTCTGTGTGGCCCCCTTGCAATTGGGTCTGTCCTTTTAACGAGAAATTTCCTCACTGGGAAAGCATCTATGACTGATATATCAGATGGGCGAGGACGATATGGTGGCGGAAGGAAAACAAAAGACCATTTCACGGTTCACAGCCTATTTTTGCACTCCCTTAAGTAAAACGATGATGTGCTGCTGCTATTCTCAGCTTACTCAAGTTCTCTTAGTTAAACAGTCATGGAGTTAACAGTAACCGAGTTACCCTGAGTGAGTTGCTTAATTCCCATCCCCCAAATAGTTAAAACATACCCTGCTTGCAGTATCATGTACTATGTGTATGTGTTTACATATCAATGATCAACCTGGCCTTGCACTAGGGAAGAGCAAGTGATTAACTCTTTGCTATGTCATGAGACTCTTGGACCAAGCCTTTGTCCCCAGACCGTAATTTAACTTCCATGGCGTTTGGACATCCTTACGTAAATGTTAGCATTTATGGAAAGGGAATATGGTTTATTTTTTTCTTATCTGTCCTCTGGTTGAGTTTCTCTCCTGCTGGTACCAAATATGTCCACTGAGACTTGAATTTCAGTTACCTTTTATTTCTAGAAATTCTGTTTGATCCCGTTTCAAATTTTCTGTGTTGTTCTTTATAGTTCCTATTCTCTGAAGATACTTTCAAACTTGTCATGTTCTTCTTTAAATACAATCATAATTGATTTTATAATCTACATCTGATAATTCTAATACTGCAAGTCTACACAGATTGGTTTCTGTGGTCTGTTGCTGATCCTTGCTCATGCTGTGTGGTTTCCCAACATGCTAGGTTATCTTTGAGTGTGTGCTGGTCATTGCCTTGAAAATTTTATTTTTGGTTGATTCCTAGAGACCAAGGATAATCTTGCTCTCCTCTAGGGAGGTATTTCATTATTTCTGCCAGGCACCTTGAGCTACCACAGGTAAATACAGCTACCCAGGATACAAATGCACAGGAGAGCCTTTCTGTGACCACAACTTGTCAGGAACGATAGTTTTTCCTTTCTTTTTCTTCTTCTAATCTGTTCAGTGCCAAGGCTGCCTTCTCCACAATCCCCAAGGATAATTTAGTTCTGGTTCACTTTTATCCCAAGGGTATAGCTCTTTGGGGCCCCACTTTAATGGGAAAAGGGTCTCCTATTACACTTCCCAACTAGGGTGGGCCCAGGACCTTACCATCCGACTCCACTTGCCTACCCCTCTCAGGCTGCCGAAGCCCCTGACTCCTGCCTGCAAGTGGGCTTTATTAGATTAAAAAAAATAAACTACTAGAAAGTACCTAAGAGTTTAAAGGCTGAAAGCAAAACAAAAGGTCAGGTCAGTATTGTAGTTAGTCCACGAAATTTAAAACTGAATTACGATTTGATTCAGCAATTCCGTTTCTGGGTATGTACACAAAAAAGCAGGGACTGGAACTGATATTGTACACCCATGTGCATAGCAGCATTACTCACAACAGCCCAAAGGTGGAAACAACCCAAGAATCCACTGACAGATAAATGGATAAACAAAACGTGGCATAAACATAGCAATGGAATATTATTCAGCCTATAAAAGGAAGGAAATTCCTGACACATGGTACAACAAAGAGGAATATTGAAGACATTATGCTAAGTGAAATAAGCCAGATACAAAAGGACAAATACTGTATGGTCCCACTTATATGAGGCACCCAGAGTAGTCATATTTGTAGAGACAGGAAGCAGAGTGGTGGCTGACAGGGGCTGCTGGGCGAGGAACGGGGAGTTAGTGTTTAATGGGTGCAGACTTGCAGTCTGGGAAGATGAAAAAGTTCTGGAGATACATGGATGGTGGTGGTAAACGCACAACAATGTAAATGTATTTAACACCATTGAACTGCATGCTTAAAAAGAGTTACAATGGTAAAGTTTATGTTAGGTATACTTTACCAAAATAAAAACACGTTTTTTTTTTTTTTTTTTTTAAAAGGTCAGGCTAATGTTGCTAAGGGCTGCTAGACCTAATCAGTAAATTGCACAATATACCCTGTGTTCCAAGGCTTAATGCTGATCAGGGGAAGACTTAGAAGTTAATTGCTGGGGGTCATGAATACAAGTCTAACCTCCCTAGACCTTTGTAGCCACATGCTGAACCTCCATCAATATGCAAAACTAGCACTGCTTGTCGACAAACACATACATAATTGCAAAGGTCCCTTGAACAAATACAAATGCAAAACATTTTTCTTTAACGTTATCAGGCACCAGAAATGATATAAGGATAGTTACGTGGTGTTGCTATACTATCAAAAGAACTGCTAAATAAATATTAGGGGAAAAATTGAAGGGATAAGACAAAGAATTCTCTCTAAAGTATTCCTGTTGAAAAAAAATTGGAGAAATTTCTTCTTTCAGCATCTGTTGTACTGTTGTACCTCCCCCTTCTGAATCGCTACATATAATTCTAATACAGATAATATATATACTTAAAAGTAAATATAAAGGGGGCATGAGATCAATTCACACTTAACACATTTTAAGATACCAATACATGTTTAAAAAACATGCATTTTGGGCTTCCCTGGTGGCGCAGTGGTTGAGAGTCCACCTGCCAATGCAGGGGACATGGGTTCGAGCCCTGGTCTGGGAGGACCCCACATGCCGCGGAACAACTGGGCCCATGAGCCACAACTACTGAACCTGCGCGTCTGGAGCCTGTGCTCCGCAACAGGAGAGGCCGCAATAGTGAGAGGCCCGCGCACCGCGATGAAGAGTGGCCCACGCTTGCCGCAACTAGAGAGAGCCCTCGCACAGAAACGAAGACCCAACACAGCCAAAAATAAATAAATTAATTAATTAATTTAAAAAAAAACATGCATTTTAGTAATTCTGGGCATCTCTAAATTTCTCCTGTTTTCAAACAAAAATTAAACAGCTCAGCTCAGAAGATTTTATGGACATTTATGGCTATAAAGAGCAACACCAGGTAAAACTACAAAATAAAAAACTGGCAACAGTAGAAGCAATATTCTTCATTATGACATCATGAATGGCATGTGGTGAGGCCCTCTGTGTTGCAAATACAAAATCTTACTTGCTTAGTGCATGATTGCTTAGTGCATCAAAAAGACCTCAGGAAAGTTGTCTCTTAATTGGAAGATTCTTCCTACTTTCAACATATAAAGATAATGGCTAATACTTGCTCACTGCTTATTATGTGCCAAGAACTGTTCTAAGTGCTGTATATCCCTATCTATCTATCTATCTACATACCTACCTACCTCTATATCATCTATATCTTTACCTACATTAACTCATTTATTCCTTACAACAACCCTCTCAGGTATGTACATTATTCCCATTTCAGAGATGGGAAAATCGAGGCAAAGGGGAGTGGGTTTTCCCAAGGTCACACAGCCAGTGAATAGTAGAGCTGGGATTTGAGCCCAGGCTCTGGGGCCCATGCTCTTAACTATCACGCTCTAGCGCCTCTCTGCATAAAATATGGAAATTCAGGGACGACAGTGAGTGTTGGACACTTTACATATTTTATACAATTTCATTTTGATAAACAGGTCATTTTTTTTTTTTTTTTTTTTTTTTTTTTTTTACAGCCGAGGAAACTAAAATTCAGAAAGATTAAGTTTATGTAAGAATAGAAGAGAATAACAGATGGAGGTGGAAGTGAACCCATCTATCTCTGTCGCCAAAGTTTCAGGATCTGGTGCAAAGAACAACATCCCTATGGTCAGAAGTTATGAGAAGGCTGGTAAAGCAAAATCAAGGAGGCTTTGCTTTGCGCAGGAAGTAGAAAGAAGCACATGCCTACAGGCGCAGCAGCACAGAATGGCTTGGTATCTGGTGGATGAGACCTGCCAGGTTACGGGGAGCAGACAGGTCATAAAAGGGCAGCAGGTGGGGGCCTCCAAGTTCCACTTCCTCTGAGATTCCAGAGTCCATATTTGCCCGGTCCTCCATCACCGTGTTGTTCTAGATTTCTGTTTAACTACACACACAGGCAAGGAAGGTAACACTTCTCAAAGCTGTGCATCCCAGATGACCCTAGAGATCTTTGTTCTAAAACTGGATAGATCAGAGGGATCCAGTATATTTTTCATACTGAAAGGGCTAACAGTCAGGCAAGGCATGTGCTCAGATCATTAGTTTTTTTTTTAGTGCTACCGCACTTCTATTTATAACAAAGTTATTAGCCTTATAAACTTGGTGCATCTTTGTGAGATGAAGCATCAAATAACCATGACTGTGATTACTGCTAGTGTCACCACCTTTCATTGTCACTTACCTGTGGGCAAGGCACTGTGCACAAGCAATAGATCACTGAAACCCCACAAACACGTGCATCAGAACTTCTGCTGAAGAACAAGGACCCACATCGGGATCGCCTGGTGCGCTTGTTAAATGATGAACACTCCTGAACCCCAACCTAGCCCTACTCAGTCAGAATCTCGACGGGAGGGCCAGGGAATCAGCACTTTAAGAGCCATTCCCAGTGATTCTTATTTTGGCCTGTGTTTCCTCATTTTACGTACAAGGTATTAAGAAATGATAACTTCACTAAGTAACAGGATGTAAACTCATTTGGACTTTAGAATCTGTGCTCTTAACTGCTCTATGGCTCAAGCTTCAACAATGAAGCCTGTGACTAAAAAAGGCACAAAACAAGCAAGATCGCCTTTAAAACCCATGAGATCTGCCACCACCAGTCTGCATGATATCATACAATTTCCCAAACTATTATTCTCGGTAAGCATACAGGAAGGTTTCTTACTTTAAATTTAAAAAAAATTAACAATGCATTATACTTCCCCTGCCCTCATAACATTTCATTTTAACAAGATTTAGGGATCTTCTAGCAATTTCAATGCTTCATCACATGAAACTGCCTGTACTAGAAGAGCAACCAAATCCCTGCAGTAAAATTAGACCAACGTGGGAAGCTTATCCGCAAATGATTAGAGAGGCAGAGCTGTAACTACAGCGATCTCTTACCACAAGATGTGGACTTCCTGTCCACCAGATTCACACGCCTGGTTTCGGTGCGAAGTTTCTCATCGGTATTCTCCACCAGGTTGGCAAGGTCATCAATTATCTCTATAAAGGAAAACAAAGATGCATGGTTAATACTCCAAAAATACCTTGGCTCACATCAGAGTCTCATAGCTGTGGTGGTCCTTCCTAGTAATAATTCTCTCAACTGCAGTGAGTGAGAAGGTTTTAAAGAACTCATGTATGTTCTCTGAAAACTGCAATTCTGATTCATTAAAGGTTGGGGGTGGGGTCGGGAGGGAAGGAGTAGTAAAGAAAAAAACGAGTTCAACACAATTCCAGGAGACAGAGGAGAAATGTCAAAAGTTCAGGGGAAAGAAAGCATGACCCAACAAATTTATGCCCAGCCAAGTTGTCATTGGAGTATAAAGACGACAGACAGACGGTGTAGAGGACTTCAGGGACCACTGGGATCCTTCTTAAGAAAACTACTTGATGATGAAATCTAGCCAACCAAGAGGTGAATAAAAATACAGAACTCTGGGCTGGAGAAGCCAGAGGCCATGACATAAGAGATGACGCTGAGAACTAAATCCATTTAAACACTGAGCTGAGAACAAACAAATATATGGATTAGGTTACAGAAAAGTAGACAAACACAATAAACAGTGACAATGGAATTATAGGTGAAAATCAGGAAGCAGTTGGGGGGCGGTGGCAAGAAAGGTAAGAAGCAGCTAAGATGTTAATTTCTTCATCACTCACAGCAGAATCACATCAAGCTGTTGGAAAGTAAAACATACAGAGACTTACAGCTTTGTAAAAATCACCAAAGCTTCAACGTTTTATGTTATTTTTTTGTTAACCTTAAACGGATCTTTTAGCAATTACTACCTCTTGGGGAGAATTCTTCATGTGAAGTTTATCTTTTAAAAGTGAAATTAAGCACTTAATATTAAAATAGCATATATAATATGTCCCTAATTATGTAAAATTATTTCTATCCCTCCTTTATACATACAAACCTGTAAGGATATATCCAGACAATGTTAACCTAATGTTAATAATGACTATTTCTAGGTGGTGTGATCCTGGGTGATCTTCCTTGTATTATCCGTATTATCTGAATTTCTTATAATGAAGCTCTATATACTATTTTTTTTCAATTTTGGTTCTCTTTTCTCCCTCCTTCCCTCTCTCCCTCTTTTTTAGTGATTGCTTTAGAGATATGTTGTCCAATACGTTACCATTTTTCTTAAAGAATGAAATAAAACCCACAAGGAAGTCAAAGAAAGCTTTCAGAAAGTTGTTTGAGCTCAGTTTTGACGGCCATGTATGTGGGTGAAGAAGCAGGAATAGTGTGACTCATACAAAAAGAGTAGCATGTGAAAGGCACAGAAGAGTTGGGAGGTCTTTCTTCCAGCTCCTACAGCACTTCCTACAATCTTTTTACTTAGAGACCCTTTTTTTTTGTATTTAATTATCTGTTTGCATGTCTTTTACAGAAAGAGTATGACAGGCACTAACTTTTATTCATCTCTGTATCTCCTATCCCTAGGAGAGTGCCTAATATACAGCAAGATAAATACTAAAAGATAAAGGCAATGAATGAATGGAGTGTAAAAGATAAAAGCATTGAATAATTTCAAAGCATTGAATAATTTGCTGCTTCTTAGAAAAGTGGATCTAAGCCAAATTTGCCCAATATTATCTGTACAACACCTGCCTAGAAAATATTTCACTATTATTTAACGATCCATTCATAACTATTTCCTTGTATTCAATGACATACTCTCCCAGTTTCCCTTTCACTTATCTGTAAGCTCTGTCTAGTCTCTTCTTCCTCTTAAATGTTGGTGATCCCCAGAGTTCTGTATATTTCTACTCTATTTTAGTTTTAAATTTAAAATTTTAATATTTAAATTAAAAATATTTAAATTCAATAATTTAATTTTTAAAATATTAAATATTTTTAATATTTAAAATATGAAAATTTTGAATATTTTTAAATTTTAAAAAAAGGAAAATTTTCTACTCTACATAGCTCTCCAAAAATCCTTGACTCATATAGCCAACTGTTTACTACTTATCTCTACCTTGAAATTCCTACAAATATCTGACTCTCAAGGTCTCTAAAACTAAACTCTTCATCTTCCCCCAAACTGGACTCCCCTTATCTTCGCTGCCTCAGTTAGTGGCACCACCATTCATTTTTGCTGCCCAAGATGGAAATCTTTTTTTTTTTTTTTTTTTTGGCTGTGTTGGGTCTTCACTGCTATGCACGGGCTTTCTCCAGTTGCAGCAAGCGGCGGCACTCTTTGGTGTGGTGCGCAGGCTTCTCATTGTGGTGGCTTCTCTTGTTGCGGAGCACGGGCTCTAGGTGCGCGGGTCTCAACAGTTGCAGCACACGGGCTCAGTAATTGTGGCACACAGGCTCTAGGGCACGCAGGCTTCAGTAGTTGTGGCACATAGGCTCAGTAGTTGTGGTGCACGGGCTTAGTTGCTCCGCAGCATGTGGGATCTTCCCGGATGCATTGGCAGGCGGATTCTTAACCACTGTGCACCACAATCAGTAGCCCCCACTCGCCACAACTAGAGAAAGCCCGTGCGTAGCAACAAAGACCCAACGCAGCCAAATATACATAAATAAATTTATATTAAAAAAATAGACTGGTCGTCGTGAGTGAGGAAGCGCGTCGGTCACGCCTGCTGAGGGCCCTCGCCGACGCCTGGGCTTACCCGCCGCCCCGCCAGCTCTGCTCGTTTCCCGTCCCCCGCGGCCCGGCGCGGGGCAGGCCTGCCGGGGCCATGGAGGACGAGGTGGTCCGCATTGCCAAGAAGATGGACAAGATGGTGCAGAAGAAGAACGCGGGGACATGGGTTCGATCCCTTGTCCGGGGAGATCCCACATGCCGCGGAGCAACTAAGCCCATGAGCCACAACGACTGAGCCTGGGCTCTAGAGCCCGGGAGCCACAACTACTGAGCCCATGTGCCACAACTACTGAAGCCCGCGTGCCTAGAGCCCGTGCTCTGCAACAAGAGAAGCCACCGCAGCGAGAAGCCCGCGCACTGCAACAAAGAGTAGCCCCCGCTCGCCGCAACTAGAGAAAGCCCACACGCAGCAACGAAGACCCAACGCAGCCAAAAATAAAATAAATTAATTAATTAAAAAAAAGAATGTTATGTGAATAAAAAAAAAAATAGACTGACAATACTAATTGTTGGGGATGATTTGGCACAAAGTTAACTGAAGAAGTATTTGTCTGTTCTACTCCAGCTAAGCATATATCTACTCTATGACCCAGAAATTTCACCCTTAGGAATTTACCAAACAGGAATAGGAACATGTTTCTCAAAAAGACCTGTACAAAAATATACCCAACAGCAATACTCATGAGAACCCCAAACTAGGAACCACCTGATATCCATCAATAGGGGAATGGATAAGCAAACTGTGGTATCTGTACTGTTCAGTAATAAAAACAAAGAGCTTCTTATAACTGTAACAACTGTTACTTTGTTGGCTAAATAATAAAAAATAAATCTCAAAAGCATTTTGTTGGCGAAAATAAGTAATATATACTTAATAATTCCATTTATATAAAGTATGAGGACAAACCTAATCTACTAGAAAGAAATCAGAAAGCAGTTGCCTCTGGGGTGGGGATGGAGGGGACTGACTGGAAAGGGAGATGAGGGAATTTTCTGGGACGATGGAAATGTTCTAAATATTCTCACAAACGTATGCAGCTGTCAAAATGCATGGAACTGAACACTAAGGTCTGTACACTTTGTTGTATGTAAATTATACCTCAATTAAAAATGTAAAGCAGAAACAACAAGGACCTATTGTATGGCACAGGGAACTATACTGAATATCTTGTAATAACCTACAGTGGAAAAGAATCTGAAGTATATATATATATATATAAAACTGAATCACTTTGCTAATCACTTGAAACTAACAACACTGTAAATCAACTATACTGCAATAAAAAGTTGTTTGAAAAAAATAAATATATATATAAATTAGAAAAAAAAATTGAAGTTTACAATATCATGATACTTCTAGGATTTTCCAGAAAGGAAGAAAAACGGGAGGGAGGGAGGAAGGCAGGCAGGCAGGTGGGCGGGCAGGCAGGGAGACCTGCTGGAAAGACATAGCAAATGACTTAGAATAACAACATTTTCCAGCTGCAAGAAGTCAGGGGATCATCTTGTAGCTCCTCCCCCTTAACAATCCCCCTCCCACCCAGCTCCCCACCCCACCCCGTGCCAGTAACAGGGAAGCTCGTGAGAAAATCAATTCCATGTCTGAGCTGGAGGGTGACTGTAATTATAAGTTTCTATATTTCGAGCTGAAAATCTGCCTGCTTTTAAACTTTCACCTTCTATTTCTAGAACAACACAATTCCAGTGTTCTTCCTTCCAGAAGACAATTCTCCTCGTATAACTCCTTAGTCTTGTCTTCTCAGCTACAGACACTTAGCTCTGAATGTTAACAGATCGTCAGAGGAAGCGATTTCTAGATCTTGTGACATCTTGATGCACTGGACACTGTATTCATCCTAAAATGTGACGCAAGAACTTGGATCCATCGTTTCAGGTTCTGTCCAGTCAGCACAGAACACACTGAGTTTAGACAGAGTAGCATATATAAAAGTCAGTATTTTTAAGTTCCATTCCTCATGTCCTATCAGGATATTCCATAGTAACAGCTATGCTTCCTAGAGTTGCTTGGTCCATTGTTCTCATGCAAATGATTACAGTTGGTATTACATGATATGTTTTAATGTCACAACATGTAATATAAAATTTAGACTTAATAAGCTTCTAGCACTATAAGAAAGTCAAGTGCAAAATACTCCTTGTCAGATACTAAACACAATATGTCAGCTGTTATTTGTTAACTGGGTTTCTGGATAGAGTTCTCATTAAATTTGTAAATATTCATAACAGAGGTAAATACAAAATTGGTAGAAGATTAGCTAAGCAAAAATCAGTAGTCAACACTGAAGGGGTTAATGTTTTAATCTCAGACCAAACACAAAGTTTTTCATTTTGGTTGGTAAATCTCATCTGATTACTCGTTTGTTTGCTTTAAAAAAACAAAAAACAAAAACCAAAAAACCCTCTATTTTTAGGTAATAAAAATCATTTACTAGCAGTTTATAAATGAGAGGGGGAAAAGTATAAGATTATCCACACACCCCAGTAATCACTTCTATGGGTTCCCTTCTAAGATTTGACATAAACATATGTATTTTTATATAATTGCAATATATGAGCCTTTTGCCCCCTGTTAACATATCATTTGTACGCTTTCATGTTGTTACAGTCTTCACAGTTATAATTTCTAATGGTTACAAAATATTCATTCCATTAAAATATTCATTAAAAATAGCCCATTATGCGATATGTAGAATGCTTCTATATTTCCACATAATGAGTCAATGAATTCTTTCCTCCATTATCATCTTCCTTCTTTTCTATCGTTTTCTTAATTAAGCGTGATTTTGACTGCCACATGGACTTTGAAACATACTGCCAAGTCAGTTTTTAAAAGGTTTTCACTGCCACTGTTGGTTGGTTTGATCAAATTCACTCCTCAATATGACCTCAGAAGGCGATTTCCAAGGGCAGGGAGCCTGGGGGAATTCCCACCTTGCAGCCTAGTAGCTTCTAAGGGGGGAATTTCCCCAACCACAGTCTGTTACCAGGAAATTAAACACAGGTTTCAGAATACAGGTTAAGAAATAACCAGCTGACTCTTTCAGATCCCTGAAAGTACAGCCTCCAAAGAGCAACTGGTATTTTGTTCCTGGTAAGTATTTGCACTTGGTTTCGAGAAGGAACTTATGTTTCTATCACGTGTTAATTCGAGATACCAAGTGCCGTTCCACCACAGAAAGGAAAAAAATGGACAATAGAAAGTATTTTCTCATCAAAAAGCGGTGAGAAATATTATACAGTGCCAACATAGCTGGATCCAAAATATATTTAATTTTCTTCTAGGCTCAGTTACAGTCTCAGTAAAATCTATATAAGGGCAGAGAGTGTGCTGCATATTTTCAGATAAATTTGGTGCCTTTTGCACTCCTAATGGATGCTGGCACTTGCAAAGTCATTATGTTGTTATGCCTTTCACTTATATTGCTAATGACATTTGAAGACAAGCATTTAAAAAACCAAACAGTGAATAAAGAGCTTCTCTTGAGGGCATTAGTTTAACTCCCTTTATTCCCCTACAATGGAAACTAAACATGGGGTGGGTGATAACCTCTAATAATACACTTTTCTGTACACTAGGAAACCAGGAACAGAAGGAGAGACCAATCTGTGACTCAGCAAAGGAAAAGTAACATGTTGGCCAAGGCACCCTATGGCAGGGCAGCTGGCGGGAAGTCCCCGCACACCCAAGCAGAGCCTCTGGGAGCACTCACGCTTCGGAGGCCTAGGAGAAAGCCCCTTGGCCATACCTGCTCCCATTTTAAGCAGGAACGGGTGGGCCAGGCTGGGCAGAAAGCACAGGCTCCTTTCCTTCTTCCTCCCCACCATCAACCCCACGGCCTTTCAGTCTTCCTTCATCCAGGTTGAAACATGTGTAACAGAGGCCTATGCTGAATTAGAACCCTTCCCAACTTCTAACAACAGAGAGACACTGACGTGTGTGTGAAGATGAGCAAACAGCCAACAGTGTAAATAAAGAGGGAGCATCTGCTCTCCCTCCCTCACTCCTTTTGCCCTAGAAAACACAATTCCTTCCAGAAAAGGACAAAACTTAAGAAACTGGTTTCTGTTTTTAAAACAAGATTCAAGTGGACACTAAATCAATACAACAGAGAGCCACAATGAGGGACCAACCTAAGTTACTAGAAACAGTGCTCCAGGTAGAAACACACTTGTCAAATTAAAAACCACAGTGAAGGCAGTTAAACAGATTGTAATCTAAATAAAAGATCTAGTTAGAAAACAAACTGGAATAATCTCCCAGAAGTCTCAGAAAGAGGTTACAGAGGACAAAATATGGAAGGAAAAAAAATAAGAGACAGGGATAAACATCCAGGAAAACAGAAGGAGAAACAGTGGCCAAGTAAATAATAAATTTTCCTCTTAAACCAGAACCCGAGTCTCATAATATAATAATCAAGATCAAATCCAAAATTACTCAGTATATGAAGTACCAGAAAACCTCAAGATGCATCAGAAAAGACAATCAGCAGATGCCAATGCTGAAATGACACAGCTGTTGGAATTATCTGACAGACTTTAAAGCAGCTATATAATATAAATGCCCCAACAAGTAAAAGTGAACACTCTTGAAACAAAAGTTTCAGAAAAAAATTAAAAAAAAAAAGCAGAAAATATAGAGAAGAACCAAATGTGAATTGTGAAACTGAAAACTACAAGAATCAAAATTAGAAAAACTCACTGGAGGGCTCAATAGCAGAATGCAGATGACAGAGGAAAGAGGCAGTGAACTGGAAGACAGGTCAATGGAAATGATCAAATCTGAACAATGAGGAGAAAAGGCAGGAGGATGACCATAGCCTAAGGGACCTATGGGACAATGGCCAAAGGTCAAACATTGATGTCATCAGAGTCCCAGAAGGAGAGGAAAAGAGCGTGGGGCACAAAAATATTTGAAGAAATATGGCTGAAATTCTTAAGTTTGACAAAAAACATAAACCTTCAAGAAGCTCAGAAAAACCCCAAAAAGATAAACACAGAGAAATCCATGTCTGGACACATCAAACCCAAACCGTTGAACACTAAAAACAAAGGAAAAGATCTTGAAAACCAGCCCCCAAAATGACATATTACTTCTAGGAAAACAAAGATTTGAAGGACTGTGGATTTCTCACCAGAAATCATGGAGGCTAGAAGAATGTATAACAACATTTTTAAAATGCTGAAAGAAAACTGTCAACACAGAAGTTTATATCCAGCAAAAATATCTTTTGGGAATCAAGGTGAAAGAAAGGCATTCTCAGATGAAGTGCTAAGAGAATTCACAGTCACCACACAAAAAAACTACTGAAGGCAATTTTTCAGACAGAAAGGAAATCACACCAGCAGAAAATCTGGTACATCAGAAATGAAGAGCAACAGAATGATAAACATTTGGGTAAATATAATAGATCCTTCTCCAATTAAGTTCTTTAATTATTTGACAGTTGAAAGCAAAACTTACAACATCTGGTTTTCAATGAACATAAGTATCATACACCATACTTATGGGAGGGAACGGTAAAGGGACCTATATGGTGGTATGGTTACTATACCCTATTAGACATGATAAAATATTGATTCTAAGCAGACTGTAGAATGTTAAGTATATATATTGCCATCCCTAGTAACCACAAATACAATCTGTACAAAGATATATAGCGAAAAGCGCAATAGAAAAATTAAAATGGAATACTACAAAAGTTCATATGTGTGATTCCACTTATATGATAGTCTCCAAAAGACAAAACTATACTGATGGAGAACAAGCCAGTTGGTGATCACCAAGCGTTAGGGATGCGGGAGGGAACAATGGCAAAGGAACAGTAGTACAAGGGGTGATGGAACTGTTCTGTGTCCTGTCTGTGGTAGTGGTTTACACAAATCTATACATGTGTTAAAATTCACAGCACTCCACAAACACACAGTCGATTTTTCTGTATGTTAATTTAAAAATTCAAATTAAAAAAGATATAATGAACAAAGAGAGGTATGGGTAAAGGAAGAACATCAGAGAACGCTACTGTTTAAAGAACAAGAGGAACAAAAACTAGAAAACAAAGGAGGAGGCTAAAAAAGCAGAAGAGAATGCTGTCCTAGAGGGTGGCGCTGCAGAAAAGAGGGTGGTATATATCATGTCTATGGACTGGTAATTGGGCCATTGCCGTGGACTGTGCTGAGAGCCGCTTTGGGTGGGGGAGAGAAGTGGGCAATTTGCCTGAGTTGCAGGACTGAATGCAGCCGAAGTGTGGGGAAAGGAAGATGGTAAGAGGACCCTAGTGTGTTACTGAAAACTCTTATAGTGTAAAACCAAAACACTAACTACTAATATTTACTGAAAACTTGCCAGGTGCTAAATCACTGTTTTTTAATCTTGAGTTGTATCTAGTTCATTATAAAGTGAAAAACAATTCTTCTATACCCCACAGTATTAATATGTTATTCTATTTAAATTATTTAATTAAATAAACATCAATGGTGGTATATATTATTTATGTTTATATCTCTTTTTTCCATAGTTCTAAAATATATATATTCATATTAAAAATAAAAACTAAAATTCTGTTTAACAACAATAATTTCATGCTGACAGAGACAGCCTGTTTTCTGAGTAGTAAATTGCTGCTTGAAACATGAATATGATACAGACTAAAGTATGGGTCCTTTGGGGTTTTCCTGCTATTCTTTATTCCAATTGTGGAGACATCTTTTAGACAGTGAACAGTGACAGCCTTTGGCCTTCTCTTGCAAGCAAATATATCATTACACATTAAGTATACCTTCTTTTCTCATCAGCCAAGGATTACTAAGACAATTACAAATACAAATGTGGGCTAGAATTGCATGGCAAGACACAATACAGTGGTCAGCCCGACAATATTTAAAAATCAAAAGGATTTTCTGGATTATCAATAGTAGAGAGAGACAAAATTTTAAGTCATTAAAAAAAAGTCCCACAGAGCTCAGAGAAGGCACCATCAGTCTTAATTTGAATATAGAACCCTAAAAGCATAACATTTCTTACCTTCAGTTACTCATTAAACAGCCCTACAACAGGCATAAAAATATTGACCTCACCAGTTTTCCTAGCCCTTCAAGAAAAACATCTACTTAAAAAAAAATGTTAAGGAGGAGACCTTCAAGATGGCAGAGGAGTAAGACGTGGAGATAACCTTCCTCCCCACAAATACATCAGATATACATCTACATGTGGAACAACTCCTATAGAACACCTACTGAACAGTGGCAGAAGACCTCAGACTTCCTAAAAGGCAAGAAAGTCCCCATGTACCTGGGTAGGGGAAAAGAAAAAAGAAAAGTATCAAGTATCTTTTCTGACCACAATGCTATGAGACTACATATCAATTACAGGAAAAAATCTGTAAAAAAAAATACAAACACATGGAAGCTAAACAATACACTACTAAATAACCAAGATATCACTGAAGAAATCAAAAAATACCTAGAAACAAATGACAATGAAAACATGGCAACCCAAAACCTATGGGATGCAGCAAAAGCAGTTCTAAGAGGGAATTCCATAGCAATAAAATCCTACCTCAAGAAACAAGAAACATCTCAAACAACCTAACCTTAAACCTAAAGCAATTAGAGAAAGAAGAACAAAAAAACCCCAAAGTTAGCAGAAGGAAAAAAATCATAAAGATCAGATCACAAATAAATGAAAAAGAAATGAAGGAAACTATGGCAAAGATCAATAAAACTAAAAGCTGGTTCTTTGAGAAGATAAACAAAATTGATAAACCATTAGCCAGACTCATCAAGAAAAAAAGGGAGAAGACTCAAATCAGTAAAATTAGAAATGAAAAAGGAGAAGTAACAACTGACACTGCAGAAATACAAAGGATCATGAGAGATTACTACAAGCAACTATATGTCAATAAAATGGACTATCTGGAAGAAACAGACAAATTCTTAGAAAAGCACAACCTTCTGAGACTGAACCAGGAAGAAATAGAAAGTATGAACAGACCAATCACAAGCACTGAAATTGAGATTGTGATTAAAAATCTTCCAAGAAACAAAAGCCCAGGACCAGATGGCTTCACAGGTGAATTCTACCAAACATTCAAAGAGCTAACACCTGTCTTTCTCAAACTCTTCCAAAATATAACAGAGGGAGGAACACTCCCCAACTCATTCCACGAGGCCACCATCACCCTCATACCCAAACCACACAAAGATGTCACAAAGAAAGAAAACTACAGGCCAATATCACTGAGGAACACAGATGCAAAAATCCTCAACAAAATACTAGCAAACAGAATCCAACAGCACATTAAAAGGATCATACACCATGATCAAGTGGGGTTTATCCCAGGAATGCAAGGATTCTTCAATATACGCAAATCAATCAATGTGATAAACCATATTCACAAACTGAAGGAGAAAAACCAAATGATCATCTCAATAGATGCAGAAAAACTATCAACAAAATTCAACACTAATTTATGATAAAAACCCTCCAGAAAGCAGGCATAGAGGGAACTTACCTCAACATAATAAAGGTCATATATGACAAACCCACAGCCAACATCATTCTCAGTGGTGAAGAACTGAAACCATTTCCAGTTAACATCAGGAACAAGACAAGGTTGTCCACTCTCACCACTATTATTCAACATAGTTTTGGAAGTTTTAGCCACAGCAATCAGAGACGAAAAAGAAATAAAAGGAATCCAAATCGGGAAAGAAGAAGTAAAGCTGTCACTGTTTGCAGATGACATGATACTATACATAGAGAATCCTAAAGATGCTACCAGAAAACTACTAGAGCTAATCAATGAATTTGGTAAAGTAGCAGGATACAAAATTAATGCACAGAAATCTCTTGCATTCCTATACACTAATGATGAAAAATCTGAAAGAGAAATTAAGGAAACACTCCCACTAACCACTGCAACAAAAAGAATAAAATACCTAGGAATAAACCTACCTAAGGAGACAAAAGACCTGTATGCAGAAAACTATAAGACACTGAAGAAAGAAATTAAAGATGATACAAACAGATGGAGAGATATACCATATTCTTGGATTGGAAGAATCAACATTGTGAAAATGACTATACTACCCAAAGCAATCTACAGATTCAATGCAATCCCTATCAAACTACCAATGGCATTTTTCACAGAACTAGAACAAAATACTTCACAATTTGTATGGAAACACAAAAGACCCTGAATAGCCAAAGCAATCTTGAGAAAGAAAAACATAGCTGGAGGAATCAGGCTCCCTGACTTCAGACTATACTACAAAGCTACAGTAATCAAGATAGTATGGTACTGGCAGAAAATCAGAAATATAGATCAATGGAACAGGATAGAAAGCACAGAGATAAACCCACGCACATATGGTCACCTTATATTTGATAAAGGAGGCAAGAATATATAGTGGAGAAAAGACAGCCTCTTCAATAAGTGGTGCTGGGAAAACTGGACAGCTACATGTAAAAGAATGAAATTAGAACACTCCCTAACACCATACACAAAAATAAACTCAAAATGGATTAAAGACTTAAATGTAAGGCCAGACACTATAAAACTCTCAGAGGAAAACACAGGCAGAACACTCTATGACATAAATCACAGCAAGATCCTTTTTGACCAACCTCCTAGAAAAATGGAAATAAAAACAAAAATAAACAAATGGGACCGAATGAAACTTAAAAGCTTTTGCACAGCAAGGGAAACCATCAACCAGACAAAAAGACAACCCTCAGAATGGGAGAAAATATTTGCAAAAAAAGCAACTGACAGAGGGTTAATCTGCAAAATATACAAGCAGCTCAATATCAAATAAACAAACAACCCAATCCAAAAATGGACAGAAGGCCTAAATAGACATTTCTCCAAAGAAGCTATACAGATGGCCAACAAACACATGAAAGGATGCTCAACATCACTAATCATTAGAGAAATGCAAATCAAAACTACAATGAGATATCACCTCACACTGGTTAGAATGGCCATCATAAAAAAATCTACAAACAGTAAATGCTGGTGAGGGTATGGAGAAAAGGGAACCCTCTTGCACTGTTGGTGGGAATGTAAATTGAGTCAGCCACTATGGAGAACAGTATGGAGGTTCCCTAAAAAACTAAAAATAGAACTACCATACGACCCAGCAATCTCACTACTGGGCATATACCCTGAGAAAAACATAATTCAAAAAGAGTCATGTACCACAATGTTCATTGCAGCTCTATTTACAATAGCCAGGACATGGAAGCAACCTAAGTGTCCATCGAAAGATGAATGGATAAAGAAGATGTGGCACATATATACAATGGAATATTACTCAGCCATAAAAAGAAACAAAATTGAGTTATTTGTAGTGAGGTGGATGAACTAGAGACTGTCATACAGAGTGAAGTAAGTCAGAAAGAGAAAAACAAATACCGTATGCTAACACATGTATATGGAATCTGAAAAATAGAAAAAATGCTTCTGAAGAACCTAGCAGCAGGACAGGAATAAAGACGAAGACGTAGAGAATGGACTTAAGGACACGGGGAGGGGAAGGGTAAGCTGGGACGAAGTGAGAGAGTGGCATGGACATATATACACCACCAAATGTAAAATAGATAGCTAGTGGGAAGCAGCCGCATAGCACAGGGAGATCTGTTCGGTGCTTTGTGACCACCTAGAGGGGTGGAATAGGGAGGGTGGGAGGGAGACGCAAGAGGGAGGAGATATGGGGATATATGTATAGCTGATTCACTTTGTTATAAAGCAGAAACTAAGACACCATTGTAAAGCAACTATACTCCAATAAAGATGTTAAAAAAAAAAAGGTTAAGCCATATCAGAACCCTTGCTAATAATGTAACAATAAAAATACACTTCCCATTATTTTAGAAAACTGGAATCCTGGTGATAATGTGCTCAGCTCTGACTGAATAATTTCAAGATAATCAACGTGTTTCTTTGCACCTTGAATAAAAAGGCTATATACTGTATGAATCTAATTATATGACATCCTGGAAGAGGCAAAGCTATAGAGAGAATACAGTGATCAGTGTTTGCCAGTAGTTTAGAAGGAATAGGGAAGGGATGAACAGGTGAAGCGCAGGCATTTTTAGGGCAGTACAAAATTCTGTATGATCCTGTAATGGTGAATATGTGACATTATGCATTTGTCAAAACCCATAGAAGTTTACAGCACAAAAAGTGAACCTTAATGAATGTAAATTAAGGAAAAAAAATCATTTAGGAGGCTGGGGATTCCAGGAAGGAACACAGAGTGTGATACGAGCATCTAGCTGTACTGTAAATGTATCAAACAAAATCCCTGGAAAGGGTGGAAAGAACAGGTGCTGACGTAAGTTACTCTGGGAATGAGTGGAGTCTGTAAGACTCAAGGCAAAAGCACTGCATATAAGCACTGAATTCTAGTTGATGAAGTGGATTTCCCTGGTGGCACGAATTAATTCCAACAGGGCTTATACATGTAACATGGAAGTGAGCAATTACGGAAATGGATGATGGATGGTAAGGGCCAAATTCTCACTGCTGGACTGGAAATTTAAAGATAAGCAAGAGGAGGACGCTAGGACAATCCCTGTGGTTAACAGATGAGAGTTAGAGACATCGGTATGACCTTAATATAAAGATGGTTACATATGGATATGTGTATGTACACAGCTTAGTAAACAGACATGCATTCCTATGCTTTGTCAACTGAGAAGGCACTAAAAAAAAGCAATACCCCAGGACCAACAAGCACACTTGGCACCCAGATCTTGGTTTTAAGGCTATTCTCCAGTAAAAGAAAAGAGATGACTCTCGGACTGGCGCAGGAAATACACAAGAGGAGCCTGAAGTATCTGGTAGGACCAGAAACTAAGGAAGTGCTTTAAAAGACAAACAACAACAACAAAACAACCTTACCAGTGGGGATATGTCAAAGGAGCATAGGAGCCGACCGACAGGGCTCCCCATGGCCAAAGCTGGAATAATTTGAGCAACAAAATAAAGTAGCCAAAAGTATAAAATAATATCCATAGTAAATATCCATTAATTTTATACTATCATGTGTAAATATCTGATATATACACTGATAAAAACAATTGATTAAGTTCATAAATGAGGGAGAAGAGACAAATCTCCCATGAGAAATTCCCAATAGTTTATGCAGCCAGTCCGTCTTCAAGGAGGGGGGAGTATATGTCTTCACCCCTTAGGTGTGGGGCTGCAGGTACTGACTTCTTCCCGAGGAGCAGAGCGTGGAAATAAAGGAAGGGGAGGGAGTACCTTTACAGGGGAGAAGCCCAACAGACACTACCTCAGACAGATGATCAAGGTTAACGTGAATGGTCGCAGATCATGTGGACGGTACACACCCTTGATCTGGTATGATGAAAACGGCACTTGACCTCTGTGGACTTCCTCCTAATAACTGGTAACTCCAGTCTTATCATGAAGAAAACATCAGACAAAGTCTAGCTGTGTAGTATCTTACAAAATACCTGGCCAGTATCCCCCAGAACTGTCAACATCACCAAAAACAAGGAGTCTGAGAAACTGCCACCACAGCCAAGAGAAGCCTAAAGAGACACGACACTGGAATGTAATGGGGTATCCTGGATAAGATCCTGGAGCAGAAAAAGGACATCAGGTAAAAACTAAGGAAATCTGCATAAACTATGGACTTAAGTATGTATCGATACTGGTTCATTAAAAGTAAAAAATATACCACACTAACGTAAGAAACTAGGTACGGGGTACATGGGAACCCTCTAGTATTATCCTCTCAATTTTTCTGTAAATCTGAAACTGTTCTAAAGAATAAAGACTTATTTTTAAAAAGCCAATAGCTAACATCATATTTAAAGAGGACACATTAAACACCTTCCCCTAAGATCAGGAACAAGGCAAAGATGTCTATTAGTTTTGCCACGTCTAATCAATGTTTTGGGGGGGAAAAAAAACCCAGAGCTGGAAAAGTCATACGATCTGATTTCAAGCAATCAAGAGGGTTTGGAATGGACAAAAGATCAACGGAACAGAAGAGAGTCCAGAAACAGATTCACACAGATAGCCAACTGAGTTTCCACAAAGGATATCCACACAAACCTCAGATCCCATAAGAATGTCAGTAGGCCCATTTTTTTCAATTTTCTTAGGATCCCTACTTATATGTAAGAGTGAGAACATATTAAGGGAACATACAAATTCTCCACCGGCTCCTGACAAGCAGGTACTATTTCTGCTCATCCTTATGACAACCCCATGAGGCAAGTCTTCCTAGAGACAAAGGTCAAAGATGTGAAATGACGTGTCCAAAACTTACACAGCTGGTAAGTGGCAAAGCCGGTTTGACTTGCAATCTGTCTGATTCCACAGTTATGTTGTTCCTAACATTCAGAAAGGAAAAGAGGGACAGCAGATCAAACAGCCCAAGACTGCCTTGTTTGTTCTGTTTTGTTTTGCTTTGTTTGAAGATGAGATCATTCAAGTTTTCCCTATAAATATCTTCTAAGCTATTGTTAAGTAAATGTTTATTATTTAGTACAATGAATATCTGAATTTCTTAAGCCAAATCTATGATCCAGTTGAGTGTTTCTTTATGCTGTGTTACAGACATTACAGCTTTCTGCATAGTCGGTGGAATTATTTAAATGCTATAAAACTAAAAATGTAATCTTATTTGTAACTGTTATAAAAATGTATAGTTCTTACTTGTTATGATGCTATATGTTGTTGGTCATAATCATGATTGTCTATGTCATGACAGACATGACATAGACAATGTCACGACTTTGGTGGAGAATATAACCTCCAACTGGGAGCCAAGGCCATTGCCAACATTTCCCCTTTCACAAGTGATTATAGAAAATCGTGGACAATTTTTACCTACCTCCATTTTATCACTTAAGCTTCTAGACAGTCTCTCATGAAATATCTAGACCCAAACCATTAGATTTTTGCTCCCTTTGAGAAACAGCCTACCTTTCAAATCCAACAGGATATGCCTGCCTGAGCAATTACTTCTCCTCTGGGACTCAAAAATGCTAACAGGATCACAGCCTTGTATTTCCATATCTGCCCCAGCTACTGAGTATTTACAGCATGTTCAAGTTCTTATAACACAGTAAGAACAAAATAGATAAATCCAAAAAGAAAACGTGAGGAATGGAGAAAGTCTTAAACATTATTTCTGGGTTCTTCCTCTTAGAGCTCAACAAAACAGACAAGCTTTTTATGAAATCCATAAAATGGCATTATTTCTAACTTAGGGCTTACATTCCCTGTTTCAGTCTGATTTCATATAAATGAAGAGTTTTAAAAATACTGTATTAATGATGGTAATACAGTTTTAAAAAACTGTAACCGTTTATTATCTCATCTGATCCTCCTGACAATCCTGAAAGGTAGACAGGGAAACTGTTAGAGTATTTTATAGATGTCCAAACAGGCCCACACAGATTATGCAACTTGCCTAATTTACCCCACGAATAAGTAGTAGGACACAAAGACAGGTCTCTGGATTTCAATTCAAAAGCTTTACTTGGTAGCTCATGCCTCTTATGTCTCAAATTTCAGGTCTGTGTCTACCTCCAGACTAAACATAGTCTGCATTTTTCCCATTCCAGAGGACCATCACCTTGATTTCTCTGTATTTCCCTTTCTTATAGGAGATGTCTGATGAAGCCCAGAGAGTCGGTTAAGACATAGGTTCTGAGAGATTCAGTACCATGACATCTATCAGTCAGAAAGCTGAAATTTACCATGCACTCTTGTTTTAAAAAAAACCAATAACTTGAAAAAGAAACGTGTCTCCAGTTTAGAAGAGAACATTCCTCCTTCACAAAAAAGTTACCTCCCTTTATTCCAATCAGTTTTAACACTTTGGACCTATTTGAGGTGTGCATCTCCATTCTTAAAAGGGGGTGTAAAGGTCCAAGGCAGGTTATCTACAGACAGGTCCCCTAGAGCCACAGTTCACCCACTTATCTTTGCTGTCTGATTATACATATGTTTTTAAGAATCCTTGTGTTTTACTTTATATGTATTTTTAAACTCTCCAAGTACAGAAAAGAAATCCAGATGCAAAGTACTGTATAAAGCACAGTACAACTGAAAATGGGGGGGTGGGGGAATCCCATTAATTAAATAACGGCTTAAAATTGAAAATGTGCCAATTTTATACAATGTATCAGTAGACTGATACTCTGCATTCTATTTACTCCTTTATGCCAGTTACCAATGCACTGCCTCTCAGCTCCAGATGCACCCTTCGGCGCTAACTCCGCACTCGCGGGCTAAACTCTAAGCGTCTCTCCTTTGTAGTTAATGTGATCCTAAGCCTTAGCAGCAGAGGGCAGAGGGCGCTGGAGGGACAAGGCCAGAGGCAAGGGCCACTCCAGGATCAGGCGTGCTAGTGTTTTTTCTTCTTCCTGCTGCTGCTCCTGTCCCAGCGACCATGGATACGGACAACATCCAGTGGTGCTGGGTCCCAGCTGTGAGCCCAGAGTCCCGGCCTCCAGAGGTGGACGCCACATACCATCCTGCCAGGGAGCCACTCCCAATGCCCTGACTCCTCTGTGCCCACCCCCCAGCCCCCAGCCCTGAGGGGTGTGTTTCCCAGTTGCCCGGCTTCACTGTGGTTCCTCAGTCTGCTGGCCCCAAGAGCAGAGTTTTCTGTGGACCCGCTCTGCCATCCAGCGGGCTGTGGAGAAGCCCACACCTTCTCCAGGGAGGCCTGAATCCCATTTGGGGAGCTCTGGGCCCGGGATGCTGGGCACCGCTGAGGAAGTGGGTGCGGTGTAGTAAAAAGAGGAGTACTGAATAAAAGTGTGCCTACGGAGATATGAGCTCCAGCCCACCACCCCTTCTCCCTGAATCTCTCCCCAGTCAGCACCTGGAGGCTCCAGCTGCAGATATCCCCTAAGAGGAGACTGGAGGGTCCAAGAGAAAAGATGGATATACTCTGATACTTGAAACTCCTAAAATGACATGTTTGGGTCCCCCCTCCACTGCCCTGAAAGTAAGGCCCACCAGTTAAACTTCAGCCAACATAAAGTCCTTCCAATCAACTTTTGGTGCCTCACCTTCAAACATGAACATTTAGAATCATAAGCCATTTGAAAAATGATTCCAAAGCAAATCTTTCTTGGAGCAAACAAAACACATGCACACACCTCCTTAGAGAGTTAAAAGAAGACAATGTATGTAAAAAACTATAACACACAGGGTAAAATAGGAACTTTCAGGGAAGAAGAAAGAGTTCTCAGAAATTAGGAGAGCAATAATAGTTCTGATTCTTGGTTATGGTAATGGTTACATGAATCTACACTTGTGATAAAATGATATAGAACCAGACACACACTGTACCAATGTCAAATCCCTGGTTTTGATATTGCACTATAATCATATAAGCGGTAACGGTTGAGAGAAGCTGGGTGAAGGACATGGGACCTCTGTACTATCTTTACAACTTCCTTTCATTTTTTCAAAATGAAAAAAGACAGGATAGTGAGAGAGGAAGAGGGGAAAGAAACAGAAGGAAGACAGAGTTGAGGACATTATTCAAGAAATCAAGCAAACATATAAAGCAATGAAAAATGAGAGAAAAAATTTAAATTAAATGGAGGATTAATTCTTGTGGCCCAACACTGACAATAGGAACAGAGAGAGACAGAAAGAGGGAGAGAGAGGGGGAGACAGAGGGAAGGGGGGAAGGGGGAGAGAGAGAGAGAGAGAGCAGAAATCATGTGGAGGAAATAATACAATAAGGTTTCCCAGAATATAAGGACAAGTTTCCAGATGAAAAGTGAGTACCAAGTGCTCAGAGCAATGATTTTTTTTTTTTTTTTTTTTTTTTTAAAAAGGGACTTCCTTGGTGGCACAGTGGTTAAGAATCCGCCTGCCAATGCAGGGGACACAGGTTTGAGCCCTGGTCCGGGACGATCCCACAGGCCGCGGAGCAACTAAGCCTGTGCGCCACAACTACTGAGCCTGCACGTCACAACTACTGAGCCCGCATGCCACAACTACTGAAGCCCACGCACCTGGAGTCCGTGCTCCACAACGAGAAGCCACCGCAATGAGAAGCCCGCGCACCGCAACGAAGAGTAGCCCCTGCTCGCCGCAACCAGAGAAAGCCTGCACGCGGCAATGAAGACCCAACGCAGCCAAAAATAAATAAATAAATAAATTTATCTTTTTTAAAAAGTCACATCCTTATCATTGTGAAATTTCAGAACACTATAGATGAAAAGATTCTAAAAGCTTTCAGAGATGGAAGTAAAACAAATAGCTCATATACAATGGGAATCAGAATGGCAGATCTTCCCAAAGCAACGCTGAAGGCTGGAGGCTAAAGGAGGCAGGCCTTGAAAATGCCGAGAGAACAAACTCCAACCCAGGATGCAGTCACTCTTCCAATCAGACAGGAAGGGAGAATAAAGTGATTTTCAAACGTATACGGTCTTACTTTTTTTTTTTTTTTTTAACCTCCCATGCACCCTTGCTTGGAAGTTCCTGGAGAAAGAGCTGCACCAAAAAGCGGGTGGGGGAAGAAAGAGGATGACTTGAGATCCAGAAAGCAGGGAACACACATCAAGGAGGGGCAGAGGGCGCTGCGTTCCCAGCGTGGAGATGCAGGGCACCCAGAACAGTGTGGACGCATCCTGAGCACAGCCAGCCTAGCTCAGAGCAGGGAGACAAAGGACTCCAATCAAAAGACGAAACCGGGGGCTTCCCTGGTGGCGCAGTGGTTGAGAATCTGCCTGCCAATGCAGGGAACGCGGGTTCGAGCCCTGGTCTAGGAAGATCCCACATGCCGCAGAGCAACTGGGCCCGTGAGCCACAACTACTGAGCCTGCGCGTCTGGAGCTTGTGCTCCGTAACAAGAGAGGCCGCAATAGTGAGAGGCCCACGCACCGCGATGAAGAGTGGCCCCCGCTTGCCACAACTGGAGAGAGCCCTCGCACAGAAATGAAGACCCAACACAGCCAAAAACAAATAAATAAAGAATTATAAAAGACGAAACTGACAGGCCCCTGAACAGTAGTGTCCCCCCAACATTCATATGCTGAAATCCTAACCCCCAAGAGGATGGTATTAGGAGGTGGGGCCTTTGGGAGATGCTTAAGCCATGAGGACAAAAGCCTCCTGAATGGGATTAGTGCCTTATAAAAGAGACCCCACAGAGCTCCCCGGGCCCTTCTGCCACTTGAGGACACAAGGAGAAGTCTGCGCCCCAGAGGAGGGCCCTCACTGACCCTGCTGGCACGCTGATCTCAGATTTCCAGCCTCTAGAAGTGTGAGAAATACATTTCTGTGGTCTATAAGCCTCCCAGTCTGTGCTGTTTTGTTACAGCAGCTGGAACAGACTAAGACAGCTACCAACAGAGTTTGTCTATATTGAAAGGAATTTCAAAGTTCTGTTAACTGGGGGCAGGGATGAAAAAGCATCAATAAAGACAACTAAGCAAATAAAAAATTAAGAGGCAATTAGTGACTTTAGAGGAACAGGGTATAATGAAATAAAATCCAATTCTAGAACCCACTGTGGTCCAGTCATGAACAACAATTACACAGTCATGATTCCATCAACACTGACTTAACAAAAATGTGTGAGCAATGGGGGAGAGGGGACGTGTGTATGTATAGGATTGCTGTGGCTTAAATTAACATCTTCTTAGGAGGTTGTTGACAGAGACTAAGATTGAAAACAAAGAAACAGGAGCACATTATTTTGAAATACAGATATTGTACTATAGATATTGACACATAAACCCCTAAAAGAATTACAAGCACTGCATCTGGGGGAGAGAACTTTGAGGCGAGGAAGGCTGATGAGGAGTCCTGCTTCTCTTAAGCCTTCTAATTCTGATTTTTAAATCAAAAGTTATTATTTTGATAAAAATAAAAATTTACTTAAAAAAATTAAGTCCAAAGAAGAACTTTAAATGACTAACACTGCAGGTGAATATGACAAATTTTCTGAAGGTTCTGGAAACACTGCTTAGGCAAAGAACCACCGGAGGGTTTTAGCAAGGAAGTGACATGATCAGAACTGTACAAAGAAAGTTATTGAGATAGAAAAAACAAAGGATGGACTGAAAGAGGGAGAGTTTTAAGGTTAAAAAAAAAAAAAAAAAAGAGAAATTTCTAGTAGACACCATACTAGCACTCTGGGCTCCGTGTACGGTGGAAGATCAGAAGGGTGTCAGTGGTGGCCACTACAAGGATGTCTCAATTCTTTTCTATCTGGTAGTTATGACTATAAATTAGTATTCAACACAAGGAAGGGATGAGCCAGTCCACTAGATGTAAATATTATAGTCTTCCTTGTAGAACATCCTCTCATATAAGGATAAAGAACCACCCTGGCTTATGAATCAGTCTTGCAGGAGATTTCACCTAGTGTGGATTTTAACCATGCCCCAATCAGACCACCCTTAAAAGCTGACCATGAAAGCCCTGAACCTCAGAGCCTGAGGGACCAAACCTTGAAAGTAACAACGCTTGGTTAAAAACCACAAAGCCACACTTATTCATACACCCTTTCACTCACCAGGGCTCTGGCCTCCATGTTTAGGGACAGAGACTAAAGAACATCAGGTTAACTTTTTTTTTCCCCCTTCTTTGTAACATGGCTACAAAAAGATGGACCAGAGAAGACCAAGTAGACAACATACCTAGATTTCAGGAAGACACATGACAGAAGAACTGAAGCTATTATCTCCTACGATTAATCAATCAGAAATGTTTCCTATTTCACATAACAGTCCGGGGAGGAGGGGCGGCCCTAGGAAGGTCCAGGAGGATCAGGGATTCTGAGAAATAAGTAAGAATATACCAAGAAGAAAAGAAAGAGTCATACCTACCGAACGCACACAGAGCCAAGCCACCAACTAGAAATCAAAGTCAAGTCCAGGTATCGTACCCCCAATATACACCCCACTACTGCTTAGAACCTGGCCACTCCGAGCGTGGTGCTCGGGCCAGCAGCCAGGGCATCATCCCCTGCGAAATGTTAGACATGCAGAAGCTCAGGCCCCACCTCAGAACTAATGAATCAAAATCTGCATTTTAACAGGACCCCCCACGTGATACTTATGCCCATTTAAAGTTTGAGAAGCAATGATTAGGAAGATAGAGAAAGAGTCCTTCCGGCTTTGTATTCCCCATGGTTCCCTGGCTGGTGCTGGACGGGTGCCTGAACCCACCCAGGCAGCAACAGAGACACGTGTGCAGTGCAAAAGTGGTAAAGAGGGCCTGGCAACTACATCTCTTCTAGAAAATGCACTGATCCCCGGCCACTCAATTATTTCTTAGCCACTGGATTTTAGACTAAAATAAACACACAAGCATGAACCACAGATTTCCCTTTATAGCTGCCTCTTTTATTTAAGAAAAAAAATGCTAAACATTAATTTAGGTTGTACTTAATTGAATAATTTCTCGGGGGAATAGTTCAGGGAGAGTTTAAAACTGCCTGCTTCCAAAAGCCATTACAAATTGGCATATACTACAATGTCACTGTGCCAACCCAAACAGCGCACTTCAATGCCCCTGGGGCCGCCTTCACTCCAGATGTGTTCGGAACTCCTAGTAACAGAATGCAGGCAAAAGCCATATTTACACGAAGCAGTATTTTGAATCTTCTTTTCCAATTATCTGGAATGAGATAATAGATCCCTAATTGGAAGCACGGCGGGGGGGGGGGGGGTGGTGGTAGTGGTGGTGGAATCGGGTCCGTGGTTTCTCTCCAGTGAATGCTTTTTATTAGTAAAAACTAAGAGAGTTTGTACGAGAGCCAGAGAAAATCTCCTTTGTCACATTTAATCTGAACATCTATAAACTGACAAAACTGTCCGGTGATCGCCCCTAATTAACTAACTGATCGTTAAAAGACTGATCTTGTCTTTTCCTGGGAAACGTACATACGGAAGGACTGGGGTTGGGGGAGGGAGAAGCAGAACTCGAGTGAAAGAAATCCAAAAACACTTTGGCAGGAGAACAGACCCAAGCGGTTGGTGTGGAGGTGTTGCTCCCCGCCCCCCTTGCACCCAAATACCTTCAGTTCTGCTTCACGCTTGCGTGACTGGCACTGACTCTGAACTTCTCTTGTATTTCTGACTAATACTGGTCATAACAACGCTGCCAGGTAAGCCATCATTGTTTATTACTGATTTGTTAACTCCCATTCCAAATCAGATTTATTGATAAGGAATCATCTTTTTATTCTCCAAATTAAGCACATATAAACCAAAATTAAGTACTGTAGTTTACACTTCTTGTTAAAATTGAAGTTTCCACCCTTACCGTTGATTTAACACAGGTCAATTTAGAATTCATGTGGAAGTCAAATTAAGTATTTTTGTACAGGTCAGCATACTGTCCAGCTACAGAGGGTCTCTGGCCCCCCCCCCCCATATATCATAAAACGCTGTTACGTGCCATGCAATCACGGCATGCGTAGTTACTGAAGCTGTCTATTTTTACAGATGTCACAGAGAAGCCGTTTGAAAACTGTGCATAAATGCAGCTGTTCTCGGCTGTTAGCGAGATACACTTGGAAACCCTGTTCCCTAAAATGTTCAAAATTGGAAAGGGTTTTCTAAATATAAATTAATTACCAAATTCCACGTGTTGACAAGCAAACACTCTAATGTTTATGCTTCAACTTGACAAGGGAAATTGAAGCATATACCCAGAAACCTCTAAAGGAAACAAAGTCCACGTATGGTTATTTACTTCATGACATTTTCTCCTAAAGTGTTTAAAAACATTTTTATCATGAAATGCCATGTACAAAGAGAAAAAGCAACTGACTGACATGTACAGTTTAACAAACAGTTACAAAGCAAAAACCGTATCACCTTCAAATACTCGCCCAATACTATACCCATCAATCTCAGAAAAATCTAAAGTCACTCACTCAACCAGGCAACCAACAAACTATATGCCAGGCACTGTGTTATGTGCAAATTTAAACACTTCAGCTAGTATATTTCTTCAAATAACTACCACAAAGTCTTCAACTGTTACCTACCCTGAGTTTCAAAGAAAATAAATATATAACTTTATCATATGGACAAGGGGCATTTTCCTCCAATAAATCTATACTAGAGGTTTGTGCTCTTGGGATGCTTGACAATATATCACTTCTGAAAGGACCACAAGAAAGGGCTTGGTGGTCAGTAACACCCAGATGTGAACTTTTCTCTCTGACCTACACCAGCAGTGAATGATGGGCCCAGCGTCCCTCCGATTCACCCCTGAAGTTAGGCCTCTTCCTCCAGAACAAAGGCCTCCCCACTTGGGAACTACTTAGAACTTTCCCAAGCACCTTGCAAAGAGTCTTATTTTTCATACTGTGTCTAGATCTGAAAAAAAGCATTTGTTCCGGTATAAAGACACTGAAATCCCTGGTTGTAAGACGAATGTTCTCTTAACCCTAAGAAAGACTTAGTCCATAGCTCTGCTTTAAGAGAAATAGTTCTACCTTATTAATCACAAAGTTCTCAAGTTCAAAGTTCTCGGTTTGTGCAATTCTCAGAAGCAGTTCAGCTGTTTCCAAATCGTGCATCAGAAAATTCCTACGTTACACAGTCCCAGATAGTCAATGTTAAAACAATATACATAACTGCATCGCCTTCTCACTGGGTTCCATTTCTGTTGGGAAAGGAGGGAGAAATTTAAGCCAATAATCTACAAACTGGGGAGCACAAAACAACTCGTTAGAATGTAGAAAGGAAAAACTAAAACTTCTATTAATATGCTGGATTTAATCTCAACCTTTTCTAATTTCTAATTTTAGGAGCCATATTTATGGAGAACAGAAGTATATATAATTTTATAAATGCAGTTATTAAAACAAATTCTGGAGGGTTACTCATAATTTTTCCTAATGCGATGCATGATCTAAAAACGTTGGAGGCCACTGTGTTAAGAGCAATGTATTGTAGATTACCTATAAAAGAATACAAGTATATGTAACCCAAGAGTCTAAAAGTTAAATATCTTTGCCTTATTCAAGAAAACATTAAATAAGTTCTAAAAGTAATAACTGAGCATTCGGTGAACTTGAGTTAAAAACCACACAAATACACAGTCTATGGAATACAGTGGTAAAATGTTATATTAGAGAAAGTAGAGGGAGGAATCTAAGGAAACTCTTTGCATTGTTTTTACAACTTTTCTATAAGTCTAAAATTAGTGGAAAACAAAACACTTAAAATAAAAGTGATTTGTAACTAATCACAGCACCAAAAATTGCAAATTATTTTACATAAAGCAGAGTGGAGGTTAGCCCTGAAACGGCCCACTTTCTTGCATTTCCTAACACCCAGTGTTTCCCTTCTGTGCCACAGATCACCGTAACCAATGCATCCTTCACGGGGGCAATTTAGTGTTATCTCAGAGCTCCACGTCCCTGAGCATTTTGAGAGCTTTTGTCAAAATAGATGTTTGTTCGCAGAGTGCTCTTTGCATGCAAACATGATTCGTCTTCGGAGTTTCGACAGAAGGTGACAAAAGTAGGTTGAGAGCAGCTGAACCAGAGACCAAGGGGTGTAGAGGAAGTAGGGAGAGGGCACAATCATGGAAAAGCTCATGAAGGAGTTTCAGGACATGATTAGATGTTTGTTCTAGGAAGAAAAAAAAAAAGACAACAGGACAAACGGCACCTGAATAATAGGTGTTGGACCCCAACGACGTGTCAGACACTGGACTAAGGTCTAGGACTACAAGAGTGACCGGGGCAGACACAACCCCTGCCCTCAGGAAGCTTACAGTCTATCCTGGAGAGCAGACCAGCGAGGAGGCTGAGCAGGAGCCCTGAGGAGTAACGGGGGCTGCACTGGGCCAGGGGCGTGAGATGGGGGAGGAGGGCCAATGAATGGGGAACAGAACTCACCCCCCTTGTCACAATGGGAAGAAAGTCTCTGCTCAAAGGCAGACTGACCAAGGCTAAGTGGATCTTTTCCAGGCACTGGGAACCCTTACACTGTGGCTGTACGTCAACTACTGAGCACTGTCCAAAGGGCAGGCGTGGGCGGCGAGGCGGATTAGATTCGGAGCCGTGATCTCGGGAGCACGGCTGTGGCTGGAGACCTGCTTCCAGAGATCTGGAAGTCATTCACATCCAAGCACCCAGAAAGGGGCTTCCGGAACCTCAAACTGTAATTCCACAGGCCGGAGCTGAGGGTTTTGGAAGGTAGCCTTGGTCTCTCCACTGTTTCCTTAAAGAAGTTGTAAAAGGCATTCCCAGACCCAAAGAAACAAGCCTCAGTCCCAGAGCAACCACCATCAAGTTTCCAATGACTCAAACTAAACTACCCCAACACCACATCTATCCGTGGAATATCTGCTGAATGAATAGATGAATACAAAGCAGCCCAAGGACAAGAGTGAGGGCGGGGCTGTGGGCTTGTGGGAAGGGGGCTGCCAACGTGGACAGAGGGTCCTACCCCTGTCGTTCCTTCCATCCAGCCCTCCATCCATCTATCCACCACCCATCCATCCATCTATGAAAGCAAATGCCAACATCCAAGAAGTGGTGGAAATTCAGCACAGATTCCTAGACATAAGTGATAGCTACAGAGTTTCCACAAAAGGGGCATATAAGAGCGTCAGTCAGATTGGAGCAGAGAGGCTGGGACTCTGCTTCTCAAACTCCCTGTGGTGGAGGAGCTTTTAAATTTTTTAAATTTCCAGTCTGTCACAGACCAATGCTTGTATAAAATACAATAAAACTGAATTACAAGTAAAATGAAATTTTTTAAAAATCCACAAAATGCAAGCCCACTAATAGAGCACTTGGAGGTTGTGGCAATGCCAAAATGCTGCAGAGAAGTCTGAATTCCTGTCCTTAACCTCACTGCGCACTGGTAACAAACAGCTGCAGGACAGGCTCTGGTCCCGTAACTACAGTTTGCGCGAGGTGGCCTGCTTGAGGCCGAGTTTACACAAAAAAACACTCTTTGTAACTTCTGAAGTGCTCGATTAGAACTCCAGCTGACATCATGGGGCCAGGCAGCTCTCACCAAGGTTGACCGTGAGAACCAGCGAGGCACAGATCTGTTTACGTCTTTTGAGATCTTCCCCTGTCCCAGCTCTTGACGCTTGTGTTGTCACCGGGTGCCTGAATTCTGCATCCGCCCCTTCCCACACCCTGAGGAAAGACAAGAGGCCTCTGTGCAGACTTGGGACAAGGTTGGTGGGCCATAGCCTCTTTTTCTAGCATCTCTCATCTTCCTTTCCTTTCTCCAGGCACCTCTCCTTCTGCCTGTAGACGCCCACCGTGGTCTGGGTTCCTCTCCTTGTGTCTTAATCTTATGGTCAACAAAACCTCAAATATCCTTCACTCGCATTCTCTCCTGTCCTGGTTTGCATCTTCCTTGCACTAACAGGTTCCTGGCCCTGGGGTTCACTCCTGTGACGTCTGTGGCCTCTTCAGATAAGGAACCAAACCCGGCTTCTACCCCAACACACTCTAGTGAAACTGGTCCCTCATCAGCCACCTTGAGATACAACTATTACAAGAGCACTGGTTTCTCTTCTTCCTCACTTTACACGCCTCTCCACGGCCTTTCAATCACGCTGCCCACCTCTCCTCTACAAATCCCTTGGAAACATACCACCTGTGTCTCTGCCTTAGCCTTCTAACTTCTTCGCTGGCACCTTTTCTTCCTTTGCGGTTTCCCCAACTCTGTGTCCTGGGCCCCTCTTGTTTGCAATGGTAACGACTCTCCTGGATTTATTAACAACTTGACAATGGCCCTCAAGTGGAAAACTCCGGGCACATCTCCCTTGAGCTCTGGTTCCCTATCTCCAAGTCTCTCTGGAGCCATGTCTAAGTGAAGGTGCCACTGCTGCCTTTCATATGCTGGCCTGCTTGCGCGTTAGAAGCACCGGGGGCTCCTGGAAGGCGGACCACTGCTGGGCCTCACACTCAGAGACTGATTTAATGGGACGGGAGGTGGGGCTAGGCTTTCTTTCTTTTACACTAAGCTTTTAAAACCACTGTCCGAGAACAACGCTTCTCAAACCTGGCTGCACACAGTGGAATCATCTGGGGGAGCCGTAAAAATAAAGATGCCCGGTTCCTACTCCCATACATTCTGAATGAATTCGTTGTAGTATAATGAAAAAGACATTTGGTTTTTGTCCCCAGTTTCTGGCACAGAGTTCAGAAAGGAGGTGATTCTTGGTGGCCCCCCATAGCTTCTGGATGGGGGTGGGTCACCAGAAGGAATCATGTGATTAGATTTCAGTCCCACCCTTGGAAGGGGGAGTTGGGGCTGGAGACTGAGCTGAATCACCAATGGCCAAAGAGTTCATCAATCATGCTTATGTAATGGGACCTCCATAAAAACCCCTGAACAGGATCCAGAGAACTTCCAGATTGGTGAACGCATCCACCTGCTGGGAAGGTGACACACCCAACTCCACGGGGACAGAGGCTCCTGTACTCAGGACTCTGTGAACCTCTTCAGCTGGCTGTTCATCTGTATCCTTGATAATAAACTCCAGTAGCAAGTATGGCATTTATCCCGAGTTCTCTGGGTGCTTCTAGCAAATCATCAAACCTGAGTGGGAGGAGGTTGTGGGATTCCCCCGAATTTGAAGCCAAGCTGGACAGAAGTGCTGGTCACCGGGGGATCTGATACTTGCAATTGATGCCTTAAAAGTGAGGACAGTCTTGTGGGACGGATCCCTTAAACCTGTGGGGTCTGATGCTAATTAGTGTTAGAAGTGAACTGTAGGACACCCAGTTGGTGTTAGATCAGAGAATCCAAGAACTGGGGTTGGGAAAGACACCACGTATTTGGTGTCAGGAGGAAAAACCTCTCGTTGGTACTGGATGCAGTCTGGACACTGGGATTTAAAAAAAAAAAAAAAAAACTCACCAGGTGATTCTAATACACAGCGAAAGTTGAGAACCACTGCCCGAGATAATGTGCTACATCTGAACTTGCCTTTCACGCCAACTGAGATCTTCCCTTTTAGCCTCAACTCTATCTTAACTTCCCAGCTACAGTGATCTTGTTTAATGTACCCATGCGACTTTGTGCTTAACTGTACAGCCCTGTATAACGTGCTGTTTTAAGTGTACTAGTCTTCCCTGACTGTAATGCAAGCTTTTGGAAGATTCTGACCCCGTTTTATAATTCTCCCCCGGCACCCACGCCGTCAACTACCCTGCGAGGCACACGGCAGGTACTCAGCACACACTGATGACCACAAATTCCTTTTCAGGTGGCAGCATTGAACCTAACCCCTAATCCCTTGCTATGTGAAGATTTCTTGATGGAAAGAACTGAATCGAACACTTCCTTTTTCTCTCCTGTGATAGCTATCGTGGTTCTTTGTGTTTTGTTTGTTTTTTGGGTTTTTTTTTACACTAATCAAGATTTATTAACTATGGCTGCAGAATCTAGAAGAGCAATCTTAATGTAGATATTCTTCCCCCCACCCAGAGAGAAATCTGACATTTTTAAAGTGTCTCTTTTTGGAAAAGAAAAATAGTTTTCACATCATAATTGATAAAACTGACCATTCCTCCACTAAGCAGCATCAACTTTTTCAGTTCTAAGAATCAAGTCAATATAACAAATTTTATTCTAAAGAAAAATGAAGCACTAAAAAAAAATGTATAGGACAAATCCACATTAGGAGATGGTTCTAGAGCTATACCAGGAAAGACAAATCCAAGAGGAGTTATTTAAGAAATTAAACACGATGGACTATTTTCTCCTCAGAGCTTTGCTCTTTTACCACGTTCTTCCCAGTTTTCTGGAAAATGGGAAAATGTTTTAATGGAGAGTTGTCTTGAGTATTAACAGTGTCTAGCTTACTTTACAAAAGCCTGTTAATAATCAATCACCTTTTTAACAAGGGGGGTGCGCTATGGATTATGCACTGCCCCCCCTTGATGGGAAATACGTGGCATCAGCTGGGATCATTCATAGGCAGAAGGTAGAGGGAGGACACTGAATTCCAGCAGCAAAAGGGATAACAAACAGGGGTGGATCTTCAGCACCAAGATTGCTCTATCCAAGGATGTTCACACCCTGGGCAATGAAAACCTTTGTTATCAGAGAGCTGGTCACTGGGCCCTAAACAGGCAACGGCCCTCAGGCCTCACCCCAAACTTAAAGGGCCACTCACACCTCCACAGGGAAGACTGGTTTCTGAGCTCACAGACATCTGTCTCGCTCTTACGGGACCTGATTTTTGCTAAAACAAACAAACAAACAAACAAACAAAACGGGGGAGGGAGAGAGATGAGAGGAACACATGTGCATTCTAGCTGCTCAATCTCATGGGATTCACAAAAACTCCAGATGCACGGGAATTATCTCTGTGTGAATGAGGAATCATCTTTTGTTTTAGCATAGGTGAACTTGTCGACAATTGTGTAAGGGCTGCCCTGTTGCCCATTGACTCACCTCTGGTAGTTCTGTACAAAGGAACTAAACTATTATGAATCAACCCAATGAACCCCCTGCTGGAATTACCCTTCTGTAATAGAGTTGGGCGGCATGGATGAAGAATTAGTAACAATTCTTGTATTCTCTCTCACAACATTTCTGATGTAAAATTAGAAAAGCACCTAAGAATACGCATCCAGTGTTCTTAGATGGGTAAGCACGCGGCACACGTTACACACTCAGCAGACGTCTGTTGACTGGATGAGTCCTCGGAACGCATCAACTGGACATCAGCTGCCAGGGACGCTCAGAAATTCCTGCCCACAGCCGTTGCCACAAACCTCTGCCAGTCTCCTAAGCCCCTGCCCTCACACCCACCTCCTTCCTCGTTCTCAGCAGGGGTTCTCATCCATTATTTCACAGAGAGGGGTCCTTTAGCAAAACCTCTACCAAGCTCTCTCCTCTACCTCTACGCTTACCCATAGGCACCCATCAGATCTGTCTACACATCCACTCTGCTCCAAGAGGGCCCTGCCCCCTGCCTGCTGGATCCCAATATATCCACCTTCTTTGGACCGTGCCCCACCCTCAGCTCTCTCCTGCACCTTCAAGGAGATGAAGGTGGCCCCTTCCGCAGCCTGCAAACATGCTGAAATCTTTCCCTTCCTATTAAACACCAGCCCTCAGCTCAGGCTTTTAAAGCTTCCTTCTTTCCTCTATCGCCAACCCTCTCGAGAAGTTCATCCACAGGGCCGCCGCCAAGGCTTGAACCCCTAACTCGCTCTCACCCCGTCACAGCTAGGCTTGTGGTACCATGACTCCTGGGACGCTGTTCCTGCTGAGGTGAATCAAGGGGCTGAGAATTCCAGTGGCTTCTTTTCGGTCTTCACCCTATTGACTTTGCTACAGAACGTGAACTTCTCAGAAGCCTGGACTCCCCACTTCCTCACTGCGGTTCTCTGGAGAGTCTGAGCTCTCGCCTTCTCCAACCAGAACATGGACCTGTGAACAGGCATTTTCATGAACAAAACGTCTGCATGCACATAAACAAATCTGGGCGGGGGGGGGTGGTGGGACCGAGAGGCCCATAGCTTCACGAGCTTCTCGGGACTTGATGACCTGCCCCTCCCCCAACGTGAAGACTCGCTCTTGGACTATGGTTATAGCCTCCCCACCTCCCGTCCTTACGCCCACTCAGCCCTTTTCCCTACCTAATCCAACCTTCACATTACGGTCAAGATTACTGCTCAGATTATACCAAAGGCTAGCACATCTGGCCTGCCTGCTCTTACCATAAAGTTTACAATACAATGTACTGGAATTCAGCCATGCTCCCTCACACATGTACTGACTAGGGTGACTTTTTTCCCCCGAGGTATGAGTTTTTTTTTTTTTTTTTAATTGAGGTGACATTCACCTAACCCAAAATTAATCATTTAAAAGTGACCAATTCAGTGGCACTTTAGTACGTTCACACCGTTGGGCAACCACTCCATCTAGTGCCAAAGCACGTCCATCACCCCAAAAGGAAACCCCGTGCACAGTTGCTTCCTGTTGCCCCCCTCTCCTCCCCAGCCCCTGGCAACCATCAATCTGAGTTCTGTCTCTATGTATTTGCCTCTTCTAGGCATTTCATATAAAGGGAATCATATAATACTAGAGGCCTTTACGTCTGGCTTCTTTCACTTGGCATAACTTTTTTGAGGTTCATTCACGTGACAGCTTGTATCAATACTTCGTTCCTTTTTATAGCTGAGTAATACTCCATTGCATACCCTATAATCTGTTTATCCAACTAGAGCTGCTTGTGCACTACAATTGCAGAGGCGAGTAGTTACAAGAGATTGTATGGCCTGCTGTAAAGCTGAAAATATTATCTGGCTCTTTACAGAAAAACAACCTGCCAACCCCTGGATTATACATGCCCTGAGCTTCAGAAGCAGTGGTTCTGAGAGGCAGTTTGTTAATGGTCACTGCAGCACTGTTTGGAACAGAGAAATACTGGAAACAAAATGTCTACTGTTAGACATTGGATGGGTGTAATTATGGTAAATCCATACTATGTAATACCGTGCACTTCCTCAGAAGAATCAGGTAAATGCATACATGCTGATAGGGAAAGATCTCTGGGTTTGATTAGGTTAAAAAGCAAAGAATTACAATATGTCTAGTATATACTCCCCTTCTCTTAAAAAATAACCCATAAATACGTATATATATATATATACATATCTGCATAAAACTTCCCTGAGAGTCAAAAGAAACTTTCACTTACCATATTGTACCTTCCTGTACTGCCTGAAATTTCCAACCTTTTACATGCATTTATTATCACTGTCAATAGATGTTAACTACCAAGAGGGAGGGGATGTGTGTATGCGTATGGCTGATTCACTTTGCTGTGCGGCAGAAACTAACACAACACTGCAAAGCAATTGTAATAATAGAAAAAAAAAAGATGCTAATTTCCTAAAGAGGAAATTATGGCCCACTTATTTTTATTCTTTATAAATTTCTGTATTTACATATTATAATGAAAGATAAAAAAACATGTTTTTGAAGAGGAAATTTTTTAAAAATCAAAACAAAATACTATGTTAAAATCTGTCATGAGTTATGTTTTTTATGAGATTTCACTTTTTTTTTTCCCCCTTGCAGGTCAGTGACCCTCCAAAGGAAAAAGAAAAACCCCCTACCACAGGCTGGGTTTTTATCTGCCAGAAAGCTAGACACTGCACGAGATGATCTTTTCAGATGCTGTCCATGTCAGTCCACTAGGTTTGATCCTAGTTTTCCGCCAATTGTTATTGGAAAGCATACCGTATGTGTCAGACACAGGACACTGAAATCGTCTACCGCCACAGAGCTAGGTACGGTGGTGACCTGGGCTTCAGCACACAAGTCAGCCCCGACAGGTGGGTTGGCAGGGTTTACCTCTGTATGCTGATGGGCCCTAAACATTTTCCAGATGTGCTGACCTCATAAAACTGCTACCTACCACAGGCTGTGAAAGAACTGCTCCAAGACTGTTTTTCCCATCCCTACAACAACGCCCCTGGGCTCCCGGGTTGGGTAACCCCCGAAGTTTTGAAGCCGATTGGGTGCCAGTCCCGAGCCTGGACGAGAGAACAATTAGTGGGGCACTAATCCTTATTACCTGGGATTTAAGCTTCTGCTTTGCTCTGGGTCCCCGCAAGAGGGGAGCTGTGCCGGTTTCCCAACCAGTCTGCTCCCTTTGGTCAGGTCCCCAAAACTTGCTGAAGCTGTCAGCCATCAAGCCACCAGAGACGCCCAGACAGACCAACACTGCACGGCCCGTGCATCCCAGGATCTCTGTGTGCCTGGGGTCTCCTGTTAGAGGCCTCAAGTAGAGCAGCCTGCCTTCTTCCCGTGGCCTACAGCTAGGAGCTCCTTTCTGCTCCCACTGTGAAACTCTACTTTCTGAATCCTTACTCCTCCTCCCTCTGGATTAAGCCTGGCCAATTATGGAGAAAGCCCTAATGAGAGTTATCAGCTTGCTCACAGAAGCATTCTGGGCATGTCACTGGGGCACCGTGGATACTTGCGGTGTATCTTCTTCAAAGTTACAAATAAAATGAACTGAGGAACCATCCCCAAACTGAAAATAGTACCTTTCTAGAGGTTGCATATGCACAAGGCACTTTGTATCTCTTTCTAAGGATGCAAAGATATGACAGTCCTCTTCCCTTAAGGAGTTGGAAATTAGCAAAAAAAAAAAAAAAAAAAGAAAAAGAAAAAAATACAAACAAAACAAAAAAACACCAAATTCAGAAATAACTATAAATAACCCAGCACAAAGCATACTCCAGGACACAAAAGAGGTACAAAGTGCCATGGGGTATAAAGGATGAAGAGATCATCTCAGGCTGGGAAAGCACAGGAAAAGATTCATGGATGAGGCAGCCTCTGCAGTTGATACTGATGGATGATCAAGATTTCTACGGGGTGGGATGCAGGCCATCGTTTCTAAGAAAATTTGAAAAAAAGACTTTCTCCCAGTCTACTTTTCAAACCCCATGTATAAGTAATGAGCCAATCTGGCCTCTTGTCAATATGTTCTTTCTAATCAGCTGAAACACTCTATCATCTGAAGTTGTGCAGAGAAAAAAAAAAATCTTTTAGAGCATTCAACCCTTTACGAAATCTCGAAAACTTTCAATTTATCACACACTCCCCCATCTGGATTCTTTCTTTTCAATAGCCTAGTTAACTATATTTCATATATTCATTGTATTTTTAAATTATGTACACTATTAATATCTGTATGATAAATGCCGTGATTCCTCCGAATGTCATGAAAACAAAGATGTGCGCCTGAAATGGGGCTGGGGCGGGGGAACTCTGCACTTAATAACTGCACTTAACAATGGTAATAGCTGCCAGCTAAACATTACCACCTAAAGGTTTTCACAGTGGAAAGTAAACCGCTTTTCGAAACGTCATTACCATCCATTATGATCAAAGTTTTAATTTATTAAGCTGTTACCTTTAGTAATACTTGCAAAATAATTGTAGTGCAGGATTACATTGTTCCTTCTGGTTAAGTGACAGGTAAATGGTACAGCTTCAGGAGCTCTACTAAGCCCGGAGGCGTCCCTGAGACGGTGTGCTAGGGATGCCAGCTCAGATCCCCAGCATTCCTGGGTGATGCAGGTCGGCCCCTGCAGGAAGGCTCAGCAAGTCCCCCGAAAGGCCAGTACTGCTATGGATAAGTCAGTCTCAATCTCTGCCCCTCTCTCCTACACTTCCACACACACACGGAGCTGAAATACAGCTACAAGGTCACAGGCTTTACCCTGTAATACTTGTTCTCACTCTTCTCAAGTAGGATCAGCCAACCACTGAAATCCACCCTAAGCAGAACCCAAACAAGCTATCATTTAAGTTGATAAAGCGCCAAAGCACCCCAAATCCTGAATTTTGACATTCTGAAGGATTTCTCCTATGTTAGTAAAGAACTGGGGTGGAAAAATCTATTCCCTGAATATTTTCAGAGGTTGTGACCTGAGAATACAAAATAATTCAATGTAAGTTATGTCTCGATGTATTTATTATATTAGCTAGGAGGTGGGGAAGGCAGTCTGAAATTCATAGTTTACCACTGATGATCTTCTAATTTCTATGACTTTCACAACTCCTTTCAGCTTCCCCAAGTTCGCATCTCCTATTTTCTCCTTACTCAGTGGTGGTGGAGGTGAGTGTTGTTTTCTAGAGGCTTTCAGGCATTTGCCAACTTGCAAAGAGAATGAATTCCAAAAGGGTATTAGCTAGTTGGTTGCTTTGAAGTCAAGGATGCTGGAATACACTTTCCCATAGAGATAATGCATGTTTGAAAGACCGGTTCCCAGGCAGCCCACAGACTTAACATCCACCACATCTTAAGAGGAATGGTACACATCCTGCCATACTTGATTGCCGTATACAATGGTCTCAACCTGGGGCTACTGTGAAACGCCAGGAACACACCTTCCCAGTGTGGCAGTGGCAGTGACCCTGGCATCCTGAGACTCGTCTACCGAAGGAGCAGGACAAAGTTCACGTGGGCATTCCTGCTATACTGTGATGGACGCGTTCCTGGAAAACCTCACGTCCTGCAAAAATCGCACTCTCGAAATAACAGGGCTGATGGTGGAAAGCACCACTGGGGCAGACCCCTTGAAACCTATGTCACTTTGTAACCAGAGCGCTAACCAAAGCAAGAACAAACACCTGGGGAAAATGACTTGCACGGCCCAGGCAAGCAGCGCGGCCATGGCTGCAGCTGCCTCAGGGGATATTAAACCCGCACAGGACAGCAGAGCGGGGAGGTTGGCTGGCAGACACAGCGAGGGCGGGAGTTAGGGGGTCACTGGTGAGGTGGACGCAGAGGGGGTACCCCTGCCAGGAGCCCAGAGTCCTACAAGGCCGAGGCTGCCCTCCCTGTGGAGGGGGCCCTGGGTGCGGGTGCTTATTTTTTATTTTCTTAAAATCCAGTTGAGAGGCGCCTGCAGGCTGTGAGGGCTCTCTCCCTTCTCGTCGAAGGCTGTAATTCTACTCCTGGTATTCCTGGCTCCTCTGGCCCAAGAAAAACTGCCTCTGAACCAGTCCGTCCTCCAGGGTCTACTGACATCGCTCCTCTACTTTTCAACTGAATGAGCCTGTGTAATGAAACCACATGCTGGAGCAGGTCAGCTGTACTAGGACCAGGGAGTCACCGACTCCCCAGAGCTGTCCTCCTGGTTAGAGAAGGACCTTCCCTAGGTCTGCCATTTCCAGAACCTCTGCACTGGAGAAGAGGAGGCAACCACCCTTTGGGAGGTAAATTCCCTCGACACTCATGCCAATTCAGGGAATTCTTTGGCGTTCTGCTTCGTCAACAGAAGTGATTCTTTGTCTCAAAGCATGTAAATCCTAAGTGGGTAGGTGTGATTTTCCAGACCAGCCCGTCCCATTGAAACATAATGAGTAAAGCAACTATACTCCAATTAAAAAAAAGAAGTAGAACAGCCAAAAAAAAAAAAAAAAAAAAGAAAAGAAAAAAGAAATACAATAAGAGCCACGTAGGCAATTCAAAAATTGTGAGTAGCCACATTAAGTAAAAAGAAACAAATATATTTAACAGTATATTTTATATAGCCTAACATATCAAAACTATTATCATTTCAATGTGTAATCAATATACAAATTATTCACAAGATATCGTGCATTCTTTTTTTCGTACCAAATCTTCGAAATTCCGTGTTACTCTGCACATACAGCACATCTCAATTCAGACTAGTCGCGTCTCAAGTGCTCAGTGGCCATAGGTGGTCAGTGGCCACTGTATTGGACAACACGGTCCTAACTCAGATGCTCTGTGGAGAGCAAAGTGTCATGTTTCTAATGATAAAGAAAAACAAAAGAAAAAAATAAAAACAAAAAAAATTTTTTTTAACAAAAAATGAAAAAAGAACATATTTCTAAAGACACATAATTAAAAGAATATACAACCCAGTGAAGAACAAAAAATGTTTTTCAAGTTCATATTCTTATATCCCACAAAAGGGTACCTTTCACTTGTGACTTTCAGTGCAAACGTACTTAGTCCTTCATTACATCGAACACGCAGTTAGGCAGAACACCACGCTCCCACACTCAGGTGTTTTGTTTTGTTTTTTTAAACAGCCTGATATAATTTATGTACCATAAATTCACCTATTTAAAGTGTACAATTCAATGGGTTTTGGTATATTATTCTTTTTTTTAAAACTTTGGTAAAACATAAAATTTGCCATTTTAACCATTTTTCAGTGTATAATTCAGTGGCATTAATTACATTCCCAACGTGGTACAACCCTTACCACTGTCTGTTCATCACCTCAAACAGAAACGCTAACCAGCCACACCTCGAAGGCAGGCCTCCTCTCCATTTTACTGAGAAAACTGTTAAGGCCAAGTCAACTTCAGATGAAGAGGCTAGCAGCAATAATAACGCCAAACATCCTGCCACGAACATCACGGTGTCAGGACCAGGAGTGCTGCACTGTGCTGGCAGAAATTTCCCAGCAACCTCCCTTCCTTCCCCTTTCTGAAGCTGGAAAGTTCCTAAGATAACATCTAGTTTCACAAAGTGTTTTTTAAGGCTGTGAGCACCTCAGCACACTGTCTGCTCCCCTAGACGCAGTCTCCTGGTTTTCTAACCATAACATCAAACATTTTAAAGATGCCATTACTGTAATGGATGAAAGGGATATAACTCCACTCTAATTTTAAGCTAAAAACAAAGATGGGAAGAAATAAAATTCAAATTCTAATGCTCTTCTTTAACATTTGCTTCAAGCAAGAAAACGCTGCTTTACAGATTCTTTTTTTCACGAACCTTTCTTTCGTAGGTTCTCAAGGAAAAATAAAGAAGTTCCAATGGATTTTTATAAGTTTTATTACGGTAAAACGAGGTGTAGAGAAAACATGTCAGAGTACCAAACCGGGGTAATTAATTCCAGTATAACCTCCTCACACCAGGCCAGCACTTACAAGCAGATGTGTTGGCTAACTATTTCAGGTCAATCTGAGCACAATATTGAAAGTAACCTCCCATTCCTCAGAAGAGTCTGGCACGCAGCTTGCAATCTACAGCAGACAGCTTGGACACGTGGAAAAGCAGAATTTAACATCTCCTGATTTCCACTCTCCATTTATTTCCAAATCTTTGCATCAAAATAGGGAGGAAAATGCCCTCATAGTCACACATACACCATGGTAAGTATTAGCCACTAAAATACAAGGTGAGGAAGCACTTTTAAACCCAGTTACCACAAATGTGTTTTGGGAACTTTCACCTTGTTTCTCATAAACTAGAAAGTGTACTTCATGTTCCTTTTGATTTCTAATGACCGATGCATTTAAACTATTAACAATTCATTCCCAACACATGTCCAATTCAGAGCTAGCAGCTGGACTATTTATTTTGCTAGCTGGTGGTAGAATTAAATACAGAGTCTTTGAAAACGTTTACAAGCTTTCCCTCTAACCTTCTGTGTACTTTCCAAACGAGGCTACTCTGATTTTTATTAGCTAAAGGTTTACATACTGCAATACTAACACTGTTACCTTCAAAATAAATTGTTTATAGCTCAGGTGAGGTTTAAAGCATTTTCCTCCCTGGAAGACTCTTGAGATGGAGGAGGAGAAACGCTGAACTGGTTCACTCTGGATCAACAATATTCCTTTGGGAGTCAAACAATATTCGGGCCACACAGATATGGATGCAGTCAGGGAAACCAGTTGTAAAAAGAGCTCTAGTCCTTTACAAAACCACGGCTTTCTTTCCCGAGCTCCCAATGCCTTATCATCGCAGAGTCACTATCCTCGTGGAGGGTCTAGAAACATCCTCCTAAGATTTTTTTTTTTTTTTTTTGACACTAGCATTTTGACGTTGGAAGACAAGACATGAGCTTGGACCCCAGACGGATCTGGGTTCAAATCATGACTCCTTTGCTTATTAGCTAGATTGTTTTGTTTTTTTTTAAACCTTACAAAAGACTTTTGTTTAGAATACACAAATACACATTTAGAATACACAGCTCAATAAGAAGGCAAACAATCCAGTTGAGAATGGGCAAAAAAAACCTGACAGCCACTTCACAGAAGATATATGAATGGGCAAAAATCACACAAAAGATGCTCACCGTCACTAGTCATCAGGGAATCGCAAATTAAAACCACAATGAGGTACCACTAGACACCCATCAGAATGGTTAAAATTACAGATACTGAGTGTTGGCAAGGTTGTGAGGCAGCTGGAGTTGTTGTACAACCCTGGTGGGAATGTCAAATGGTACGACCACTATTAGCTACATAGTCTTAAACCAAATCATTTAACCCAAGGCTTTGTTTCCAGCTCTGCAAAATGGAAATACTTTTGCGGAAATCATCCCACCTCATAGGTTTACTGTGAGCACTTGCACTGAACAGATGCTTGACTAGTGGTTTTAGATGGAGTCAAAGATCGCCCATCACAAAGCCTCTCCCACAGTGTTGCTCATGACACATCCGCTCATTCACTCAGTGCATCTATTGGCTTTCCTGGAGAGGAAAAGACAAATCAGGCAGAGTCCCTTCTGCTAAGGATCACACCAAGAGCTTCTGAGGGTTGCAGATACTAAAATGAGGGGGAAATCCAAAATAGTGAATACTTTAGCGGCTGCAGGGAATATCGTGGGGCCCCAGAGAAAGCTGCCAACGGGGAAGAGTTTCATGGAGAAGATGACACTTGAACTAGGACTGTGGCCCGTAGCTAAGAAAGGCAGGAGGAGCACCCCGGGCAGAGGGGACAATGTGTGAGAGGGCGGACGTGTGACATGGGTTGCTGTAGCCACTGTGGGTACCACAGGTGAGGCTGCCTAGCGCCCGAGATGGGCGGTAGTGTGCCACCCTCTCAAAGTCGCTCTTCTATCCTAAGTGTGACAAGGGGCCACTAGAGATTTTTTTTTTTTTTTTAGCATGAAGAAAACACGCTCAGATTTGTTTTTGAGAAGCTACCTCTGGCAGCAGGGGGAAGGCAGACTGGAGCACAGAGAGACCGGGGGCAGGAAAACCTGCTGGGCTACCATCGCTGTTCTCAAAGGGAGAAGACGGGCCTTAGAGGAAAGCAGAGGTGGTAGAGGCGGGAAGAAAAGATGTGAGAGACAGTTTCAGAGGTGAAATCGACTGCATTTAGCGACTGGCTGCAGATATCTGACCTTGAAGATAAGCTGGGTGTTAACAACACCACCTAAGAAAGAACGTAAGGAGTGGAAGAGGTTCGTGGGGGAGGAAAATGAACTGAGTTTCAGACATACTACACTGGAAGCACCTCTCCCGGTGAAGATGCTGGGTGACGCTGGAAATGCAGATCTGGGACTGCAGAGAAATACAGCCTGAAACACGCTCAGCACCTACGCAAGGCTGAAGCCACAGGAGTGGATGAGGATATGGATTAGCCAAGCGGAAGAGGAGATGAGCTCAGCAAGTGCACACAGAGTAAGAGAAACCCGAAGACTCCAGGACCCGGAAGAGCCCAGGATTGAAGGGATGCTGCCCTGGTATGAGTCAGTCTGTACTCAATTCTGTGCTGCCTGTTATCACGATTTATCGGCGTCGTGAAAACATACTGTCTCCCCGAGTAGATTTAAAACATAATGCTTTATACCCACTGCTTAAAGAGCGCCCGGACAGTAATAGGTATGTAAAAGACACATATGGAGTTGAAATAGAAGAAACTAACACGGAGTCGAAAATTAGGCTTGGATTAAAAAGGGCCTTAAATATGGACCTTAGGAATTTTAGTGTCATCCATCAGACAATAAGAAGACAAAGTTTTTGGACTACTGAAGTCATGCAACAAAAAATAGTATCTTTAAAAGATTTATGAGGGAGTGGGTAGTAGGTTGGAAGAAAAACAGATTCTGTAGCAACGGAACCCATTAGGAGTTAACTGTGGGAGTTGAGCCACTGGTCCCGGGGGAAAACTAAAGCCAAAAGGGATATAATCCATCCAGTTAACTGAATAGAACAACATGTATAGGTCCCAAAATGTTTGTCTTCAAACATATCCCACACCTCTGCCTTGCCAAAAAAGAGATAACCATAATAAACCCAAGGACTGCATGAAAGGTGAACAAGAATGGGAAGAGGATATCTGCTTAGCTGTAAAAGAGACCTGGTACACGCACGGATAGAAGGAAGAGGGGATGGGCATCTAAAATGATTATGATGTTGAAAAATATCAAACACACACACACCTGCTGAGGGTAAGATCACCTACATGCCTAGGACAGAATCTAGACCCTCTGTGCTACGCAGGTTTGAATCATCAGGATAACAATTATGATGGCAATGAACATAATACAGTGGATGATGAAGAATGGTCTGAAATGTCTGAGAGCTGAAAGATGTTTGGCCTGTATCACCGTGGTCGAGCCCTGGGACGTGGGGATACAAGCGGATGTGCAAAAGAAAAATTGGCATTGTGTGGACGCTGCTTCCCAAAATCTGTCCCTCCCCCACATTAGCAGAAATGAAACGCACTCTCTGAGCAAGATATTGGTTCACAGTTTTCACAGGCTGACTCCTGGTTTGAATATAGAGCTGAGGTCAGAATTCTTGTGTCCTTTTTCCAGCCAAACTGATTTTAGGACAGGCAAGCAAGCACAGAATGCTCTTCCGTGCAATAAATATGAAAATACTTAACCTCCCTGGGGTATTAGGAAGCATAAATCATGTCTGTAAAGGCCCATGACAAGCTGAAATGAAGAGCGTTAGAAGTTGAAGAATACAATGAGAAGGTCACTACGACGGCCCCGCACTGAATTCTGTGCATATAGCTGTACTATTAACTTAATGAGTTTTACGGTTTTGAAGGTATTCCTCAATAGCTAAGTATCAGGTTGCTTCAAGGGTCCATGACTCACTCATCGGTCAAAATGTGCTACAGACTCCAACATTTATCCGCTGGCTCAAAATCGCTAGTTTCTTTCCTTATTTATTTTTTTTTTAAAGTACTTCTTAGAGGAGACATTAACAAGAGGATTCACTAGTCAGGGCCTCAAATGACTTGCAGCTGGGAGATCCAACTGCAAGCATGGATTCAGTTGTAAGGTGTTAAGGATTACAGGGAAGGGATGTGGGGAGAAATGGGCCCAAGTGGAGAGTAAGAAGCGTGGGGGCTACCTTTTAATTGCTTTTTCAGTGAATGAATAAAACCGTGCGAGTCTGAAAACAGCAGTCTTTTCGGCACACACCAGAGCTGACTCAGGTAATATTAAGTACAAGTTATATAAATCATAGCTAAATGTTTACTCTTCACAAATTTATTTCACATTAGGCCTGGTTAGTTTGTCACACCTGTTACACAGGTAAACTAGCTACTGTGCCCTTTAACAGATATTAATCCAATGAATGCCATACCTGTTAGACCAGGCCTTGAACCTAGGAGCAATCAGTTCTGTCTTCCCAATTCCATATTCTCTCTTCACCTTTTCACTGTCAATCAAAGAAACAGCTGGAAGAGCTCTGAGTCATCACTTTGCAACTTTGGGAAAGTCCAGCCACTTGCCGAACCTAGGAATCTTCTCTCAAATGCTCCCAGCTTCCTTTTCACTTGCAGCCACTGCAATGATTCTATGATTACCTTTAATCATTAGAAAGTGCTTCCTAAGTAAAAAACCAAAGCTGGTACGCACGGGTCCTGCCCTGGCTTCTGGAGTGAAGTAAAACAAAGCCTATTTCTACTTTAAAAAGTTGATAATCCCTCCTTTACAATGCACTCCCCCCACCACCACCCCCCCCCCCCAAATACCTGGGCCCTTGCAAATCAAAGTGTGATCCAAGGATCAGGAGTTTTGGCATCTCTGGGAGCTTGTCAGAGATGCAGACTCTCAGGCCCCACCCCCGATCTCCTGACTCAGAATCTGAATTTTAACAAGATTCCCAGGTAATCCACATGCACGTTAAGGTTTGGGAAACAGTGCTTTAGCCCAGGGGTTGATCAACATTTTCTGCAATGGGCCAGATGGTAAATATTTTAGGCTTTGCAGGCCATATGTCTCTGTCGGAACTACTCAACTCTGAGTAGTTATAGCGCAAAAGCAACCACAGATGATGTGTCATCAAGCAAGCAAGGCTGTATTCAAAATAGAAAAAACTTTATAGACACTGAAGTTTGAATTTCATATAATTTTCACATGTCATGAAAGAATATTCTGCTTTTGGGTCTTTATGACCATTTGAAAATATAAAAACCTACATTCTTAGCTTGTGTACTGTACAAAAACGGGCAGTGGGCCTTGGTTTGCTGAGCCTTACCCTGTGCCCGGGTGCTTCACAGCACATTATTTGCCAGTTCCACCAGGGCTTGGTCCCCAACTGTAGGTAAATGCATTTCAGTTCCTTAATGTGGCATGTGTAACGATCAAATACAACGAACGATTTTGTCAACAACGCAGAGTAGAATAGCAAGACCATTATTTCTTTTGATTCTAACAAGGTATTTCTTCTAATGTAGACCAATGCTCAACACAATACTTATTTTAACATAGCAGCACACAACACAGCTGGACAATAAAGGCTTTTTTTTTTTTTTTTTTAAAGAATTTCACTTTTTATTTATTTATTTATTTTTGGCTGTGTTGGGTCTTCGTTTCTGTGTGAAGGCTTTCTCTAGCTGTGGCAAGCGGGGCCACTCTTCATCGCGGCGCGCGGGCCTCTCACTATCGCGGCCTCTCTTGTTGCGGAGCACAGGCTCCAGACGCGCAGGCTCAGCAGTTGTGGCTCACGGGCCAAGTTGCTCCGCGGCATGTGGGATCCTCCCAGACCAGGGCCCGAACCCGTGTCCCCTGCACTGGCAGGCAGACCCTCAACCACTGCACCACCAGGGAAGCCCCGATAAAGGGTTTTATCATTTTGCAAAATGCACTTTTATCTTCAACAGCCATATCTTCTCCACACTATAATAATTGATGGTTCCTATCACTACTATATTTTCCTCCGTGTAAATTCTATAATTTTTACCAGGAAAGCACCATCGATATTCCTTTCTGATGGGATGAGAGGCAGGCCTGGAGCTGGAATGTACTGCCATACAGTACCATTAAAAAAATTCTCACCAAAATGTCCCCCCCGTGTCCATGAAAAATAAAGACACATGGCAAAGGGTATTCTGTTAAGTCCCACTGCACATGGGATTTTTTTCACACCTTGGTCAGGATGGATAAGGGAAAGCTGGAGGCTAAGTATGGTGCAGACATAAACTAGCCCATGTCCAGAACCCTGGAAAATCTCAGCAGCAAAGGGACAGAAAGAAGGGACCTCAGGAAGGAAAGAATTGAGAATTACTTTCACAATCTAATGGCTTCCCAACCTGAGTTGCTCCATGAGATGCTAAAGGGGGAAACACTGCAGTAGATGACTTTAAAGATATTTTCTAACTCTGAAATGTGAAGATTTGACACCAGTACTGTTACTTATCTAGTTAGACGGGCTTAGAGTCTGGGAGTGATCTCTTATTCATCCCTTGCCCTTAGACTTCCCTTCGGATCCATCATCAAAGCTTGTGGATTCCTACTTTTTCTCTCTCTCAAATGTACCCCTCTTTCCATTCTTACCATCATCATCCTAGTTAATCTTTCACCCCAAATTTACTGTTGTCTCCAACTGAACACCGATGTCCACAGTATTTCACAACACTGCCCAATTAAATCCGCAATAACCCTTTTTTTTTTTTTTTTTTTTTTTTACTGTCACTGTCACTCTAAACAATCTTCAGTAGTTTCCCAATACTTAAAACATTAGCCCCATGTCCTAGGTGCTCTCCAGTCTTCCCAAAGCCATCACCCCGTCCTCCTTCACGGCATTACGACTGACCTCCTCTCCATCTCCAGCACCCAGGGGCAGATTTCACTCCTGTGCCTCAATGCTTCCCACTTGCTTCCCTCACCCCCGAGCTGGGCTCAACATTTCCACCCCGGACCAAAAAGGAGGCATAAAGACATATTCAAATAATTAACAATCCTGACTAGGGAAAGGCAAATGCTAATAGGGGTATGACAGAATAGAACAGATTAAAAAGAGAAAAGACGTGAGAAATTTAATCATCATTGGACCTTGTTCTCCTGATTTTCCTCAAACCCCTCTGGCTGCAGCTCCACGCCGTCCACCCAACAGGTAACAGGGATCCTCAGAACTCTGTCCTATCTACGTTCAGTACCGTGACCTTGATCACCACGTGTACATTGACCCGCCAGATGTAAATTTCAAGTTCATAGCTCTCCCTTGAGCTCCAGACTCAAGAGAAGCTCATACTCTTTCTGACATCCCCAACTTGAGAGTAACTCGAGCACCTTGGAACGCAGTGTCTTCTCCCTCTACCTCCATGAAACTTCTCCTTCCCGTTTGCCCTGGATCAGAGTAAATCGTACCGGCTTCTCTGCAGCTGCACAAACCAGAAGCCAATCAATCCCGACGTCCTGCTGACTTTATCTCCTTTCAAATCTGTCCACTTCTCTTAATATCTTCCCTCAACCCCAATCATTCCAGGCCAGCCCAGCATCAGCTCATGATTAAACTATTTCAAACCATCTCCTAACTAGTTTCCCTTTGTATAATCCTGACCCCCTGCTGCCCACCACCCATGCTACCCGGAAGTCATCTTTCCTTTATGGTCATCTTGGAGCAACAGAGGGGATAAAGTCAGGGTGGTGGGAGGTAAGCATTGTCTCCACGTGGTATAAGCAAGCAGCAGTGGTGGTATATTAGTGGATCAGATTCCTGAGGACATATGAAATATCCTCTTGGGACTCACCAAAATATTTAAAGATGGGAGTGAGGGAGATTTGGACATTAATGTTCATGTAAATTCATTTATACTCAAAAGCTGCTGAAATCAGGAGATGTTCTGGCTATAGACTGATAACTGTTTAGATAATCCCATAGATGAAAGAGCCAAGGGGGCTATGGAGAGTTACTTGGATGTTTGATAACAATCATAGCAGTTAATATTGAAGAAGATAATCACTCCCTTCTGTAATCCTTGTACATCACCTTCAGAGGGCAGGTTTGGGGGCTGGGAGGATCATATATCCCACCCAAGAGGGCCACACCACTACTCTTATGAGTTGGGAATATTCGTTTGAATAATTAAATCAACTATTGAAAGCAGCTGTAGGGTCTTCAATTGTTTTCTATTGGCCAAAACAGAACTTAAGACTGATTCACTCATTTATTAAGCACATACTGGGTGCCTAGTACGGGTATGCACAGAGCACAAAGATGGGCCACACAGAGTCTCTACCCTAAAGGAACGTGAGATCTAGCAATGTGGTACAGTCTGCTTCAGTTTCACGTGGAATATGCTACTGGAACGTACCAGAAGCCCCTCTACGGCTCAAGGAGAATGGCCCAGCTGAGCAGAAATTTGAGGCCAAAGTGATTTCTACTCTTCCAGAGTTCCCCCTTCCTTCTATCCCATCTACCTTGTTTTTGCTAGCTCCTCCATGCGTCTGGAGAGCCCTGCTCTCTAGGGAGTAATGAGGTACCCCACACCTACACTGACCAAGGTGCAAAACATCCCATTACTCCTTTATACTTCTTGTACTAAGTGACCACAGAATCTGTTTATCCAGTGTGCTAACATGATCATAGACAAGAAAGAACAATAGTATGTGTTACTAAATCCCCCCCACAAAAGATAGACAGCTTTTCTTTTTGACCCTTCTTCAAAGTGTTCCACTTTGCTTCCCCCATCCACGAATATTTTCCTCACCCGTTATCATTCATTCACTCACACCTACCCTAAATATACCATAGCACTGTAGCATCGCTAGTGCAACCCCAGAAGACCTTCCTAATGCTTCTGCTCTCCATCCAGAGGTCCTCAACTCCGTTCCTCATTCCCATAACCTTTCACACATTCTTAGCTACTTCTTCAGTTCTGCCAACTCAAAGCCCTGCTCCTACGCCTGGTTTCTGGGCTACACTGGCACCTCTTTGCCCAAGTGAACTTGAAGAAAGGTCTCTTAAGTTCACAACTGCCAACACATTGTTTCGATCAGCACGGATTCAGTGGAATTATTTGCTGTCTACACCTGGTCAGTCCACCTTAATTAATAATAATAATAATAATAATAGTAAACCTCAAAAGTTTTGTAGCCATTTTCACAGCACTATCACAAAGCCTGGCTTCACCTGGAGCCTGGGGAAGTTAATTAAAATCTTAAACCCCAGGATCTTTTTATATTGAAGTGAGAAGTCTCCAGAGATGGTATAACAAGTACCATGAACACATCATCTTGACAAAAGAAAAACAAAGGTATTTACTGCGTTGGTGTGTGAATGCATACACAAATGGATTCTTCTTCTTTGACGGTAACTTCCTGACAGCTCAGAACAATTTCCTTAGGATACCGGCTATGGATATTTGCCTGGAGTTTTCAATAGCTGGCTGTGTAAAGGGAGACAGACTTTTTGTCTCCCCCCACCCCCGAAAAGAATGGAAACAGACTCTTTCTTTCAAAAGTTGGCAGAGATACGTGGCAGAGGGGTCCAGCTCATTTGTAGAGGCAAACATGCTGCCGCCCAACACAGATTGATCACCAGCTGGGAAGCAAGTCATTCTGCTGTAGGTTCACAAAAACTTTGGCTCTTTGCTGCTCTGCTGACCATCAGCAACAGATTGACGTGCAACTCGTTGAGCAGAGAAGCTGGCTACAGAGGAGAACTCAGGGGCGCTACACAGGTTGCAAGTGTATTATTCACGCACTCCCTGCCTGGAAAAATGCACGTTCCCCACCTTTCTGACCTGGGCTTGGAGAACCGTGAGGGCCTGAGTTTGCTTTGTGACTTGGAAGGCTGCTTTTACGGCCTTCCAGAGCAACATAAAAAAATGAATCCTACTGGCACTTTCCAACGAAATGCCAAAATCCACGAAGAGAAATGACCAAGGAGCATTTTTTTTTTTCCATTTCCCACTGCGAGTGAGAAAGAAGAGACAAGATATTTCATGTCCCTGTTAAAGAGTCTGTTTTGCAAAAACAAATGAAGTACAGCTTGTTATGCCCTTTGTAGCGAGGGTCTCGAAAAAGAACACACGTTGCTGTGATTCTTTAAGGATGGGGAGGAGAGTCAAACTCCCAAAAAAAAGAGCTTTAAAGCACCATGCAGCAAGCAGGCAAGGCATATTTACTTGTTTAAGAAAATTGGTACCCAAGTGACACACTGGAAAAATAGATCAACCTGCTGATGAGTTTTATTTTGTGTAAGTTTATTAACTTTTCCAATTATTTTGCACTTCTAAAAAACTGTAACATGCTTCCCACCTACTACTTTTTAAACCACTATGATACTTTAGGTACCTTAATATTTCAATAGTTGTTTCCTGCACTTGTTTTCCATCAGCTTCCACTAACATTTTAACCAAAAACAATTAGCACCAAAAAATGCTGTCATTACACGGGTAGGGATTCTCTTGTTCACCAGAGTATGGCTGAAGCCTAGAAGAATGCCTGGCATGTAGTAGGATCCTCACTGAATATTTGCTGACTGACTATTTGCTGGAAGCCAACTTACAACACCATTACTTACTAATAGATGGTTCACCAACAAAATTCCATCAGCAATTTTCTCACAAATTTCAAAAGCCATCTCAATGAAGAAAACACCATCATGACTGTACCGTTTCTGCTATTACCACTTGGCCCACTGTTGAAACTATTAAATTAAAGCTGAATATAAAGAAGACATTCAGCCCATGGGATTAATTTCTGCAAAGCTAGTGAGAGGGAGGAAGCAAACTACTGTTTTCCTTTTCATGGGAGTGCTGCATGGGTTTACTCTGCACAAAGATAGAAAGGAATAAATATGTAGTAGTTAATGATGGGGAGAAGCAACAGCTTTTTGGCAGGAGTACAAAGCCAGGAAATTTAGCAGTTTCCAGAGAGTTGCATATGCTTTTCAGTGAGAAGGTTTGTGATAGCACTTCCTCATGAAATGCCAAAATCCACACCAAGAATGACCGAGGAGTCGTTTTTTTCCATTTTCCCACTGAGAGTGAGATAGAAGATACGTGATGTTTCATGTCACCGCCAAACAGTTTGTTTTGTAACAATATATGAGGAGAGACAGCTTATTACACCACCTGTACTATACTATTTGTTAGCATTTTAATAGGTAATTAATCTGGATTGGATAGGCTTTAAGATTTTTATTTTTTGGCACATATGCTCAAGCTATTATGTTGTAAATCTCAACCATTTCAGCAAATGTCATCCTGACCATTCCCTACTGCATAGAACACTACCAGTGAAATAGTCAAGGTCAGGAACTTGGATTCTTTACCCACTGTATTCAGGAAAACCAATTTATTGTTCTGTCTCAGTAAAGAGGGGTGATTTCTTGGGGGCCTATATCATATTGGCAGTCAATCTAGAAAACTTATAATTACTTTTAGGCAATGGGGGTTTTGGTAAGTACATTAATCTGTCTCTGTGAATTTAAACACATACCCTATAGCTGTAACTATGATAAAATTCCGAGTTCAACATTTTATATTACTTTTCAGGAATGAAGTGTGTGCTTAGTATGTCTGAATGGTGTGCAAAATCTAACATAAATCAAGAGTATGTCTTCGCAATGGGGGTAAAAATCTTAGGAAGGTCCTGAGGTGTCTTTAAAGCAGCCTTCATGCTGAATGGTCCTGGTTTGGCAAGTTAATTATTAAAGCAATATTTAATTGTGTTTGGTAATTACTACAAATCATTATTTAAACTAAACTAAATTTAAGCACTTTCTAGAGTATAAAAATATAGGTGAATCTGCCCACTTGCTAAAATTCACTTGTAACCCCCTGTACCAAAACAATATTCAGGGCATGTCCCCAGTCATTCCTGGACATGCCCAGAATGAAAAATTTGAGGCATGTGACATGCACGTCCCCAGCTGAGGTGAAACAAGACGATACTCTGCCTTCTTAGTTCAGCTCTCATACCGTAAACAAGCGTCTGCATCCTGGTCTACCTAGTGCCACGTTCTCCACATTTTTTGCACTTTTTGTTGGTGATTTTTGCTTGTTTGGAATGGCCCTCAAGCACAGGCTGTGATGTGCCTTCCGGAGAAAACGCATGTATTAGATCAGCTTTGTTTGGGCTGCTGACCGTGAGTTCAATGTTAATGAATCAACAAAATATATTAAATAATGCGTCTTTAAACAGAAACACACTGAAGACAAGATTACATGTTGATCAGCTGACAAAAATGCCGAGACCAGAGTCTCCTGGGAACCTAACCTGGTATTCCCCCCGGCGGCAACGGTTCCGTAATCACCATTCAGTGTTCATGGTGACTGTGTAGACCACAAACACCATAAATACGGTAATGAGAAATGACTAATTTTTTTAAAAAAATGATCTTAATACAAAATTTTCACCCTTGAGAGAAAGGTTTTGCCTTTGAAGGGTAAGGGTAAGTGCTCTACATTATAAAAAGTATTAACAAAACCAATGTTTAAAGACATTAAAAATGGTTAAAATTTCTGTAAAGAGACAATACCAAGTGCTGGGAAGAATGAGGTGCAACTGAAATTCTCGCACACGTGGGTGGGGATGCAAATGGTTCAGTCACTTTGGAAAACAGCTTGTCAGTTTCTTTGAAAACTAAACATATGCTTAACGGTATAAACTGGAAATCCCAAGAAAAGTAAAAACATTCATTCACAGAAAAACCTAAATGCAAATGTTTGCAGCAGCTTGATTCAAAGTTGCCAAATCAACCCAATGTCCTTCAACTGGTGAATGAAAAAACAAACTGTGTTTTCATAGCAGCACTATTCACAATTGCCAAGACAGGGAAGCAACCTAAACGTCCACCAACAGACGAATACTGCTTAGCCATAAAAAAGGGGAAATAATGCCACTTGCATCAACATGGATGGACCTAGAGATTATCATACTAAGTAAATCAGAGAGAGAAAGACAAATATCATATGATATCACTTATATGTGGAATCTAAAAAAATGATACATTTTTGTAAATGTTATTTACAAAACAGAAACAGACTTACAGACATAGAAAACAAACTTATGGTTACTGAAGGGGAAAGGGGACGGGAAGGATAAATTAGAAGTTTGGGATTAACTGATATACATTACCATATATAAAACAACAAGGACCCACTGTATAGCATAGGAAACTATATTCAATATCTTGTAATAACTTATAATGTAAAATAATCTGAGATATATATATGCGTGTGTGTGTGTGTATATATATATATATATATTAAACTGAATCACTTTGCTGTACACCTGAAACTAACACACCATTGTAAATCAACTATACTTCAATAAAAATAAATTTTTTAAGAGCGAAATTATGGTACAGCGATACAGTAGGATACAATGGAATACTCTTCAGCAGTGAAAAGGAACAAACTACTGATACAAGCAACAGTATGGATGAAGCTCAAATGCCTTTATGCTCCGTGAAAGTAGCAGACACAGAAGCTACACACTGCACGATTCCATTTCTATTCCAGTTTGGAAAAGGCAACCCTGTAAGGACAGAAGACACATCAGGGGCTGGGATGGAAGGAGGAGCTGACCATAAAGGGGCGCAAGAGAACGTTCTGGGGTGATGGACCTGCTCCGTGTCATGACTATACATGTTTATCAAAACTCAAAGAACTGTTGCCCCCAAAAGGACAAACTTTATGTAAATCAGTACTCAACAAACCTAACACACACACAAAGGTAACAAAGGACAATAATGCTTTAACGTTAGACATTCCTTCAAATTCTCCTCTGATTTTTACCAGTGTTCACAGGTACACTTTACCTAGCATCACACAGATGGATGCTTTGTTTTTTTAAAAAAATCTGATGCATTATGCCACTCCGGCAAAGACCAGCATGATGATCTGGCAAGGTAAGACCCCTTTCATCAGCTTCAAATCCACATCTTTTTTAAGCTCCTGCAGCAGCACTTCTCACGAAGCAGTTTTATTTCTTGGTGGCCTCAGTATTTCGTGCATGTATCTGCTCTTAACCGCCAATGGAGGAAACCCAACTGACATCCTGAAACAAGGCCTCTTAGTGGCTTTCCACTAGGAGAGAAAACTTCGCCCCGCTTCCAACAACAGAACAAACATTTGGAAGCAGGGGCTGTGTACCAGGCCTGTGCTCAGCACTGGGGATTCAAGAATGAATCAGACAGCCTGCCTTTTTCACTTCCTCACTGTATCTTAAAGCAAGGGTGACCTTCATCCCTCAAACCTTCTGGCGTGAGTTAGATTTTAGAAATCTCTCCTTTGTTTATACCATCTCTCCCAGCATTTATCTTCTGAATTATTCACTTTTCCCAGATCTAATTCTCACTGTAATCCCATTTAACTTCTTAAAGTTTGACTCAAAGTAGTCCAAGCTGATTCTGCTTAAATTCATCTTCTTGTGGAGAAAAAACAGGGTCACACAAGTCAATGTCATCTCATCTTTTCATCTCACACTTTGTCACTATGGAGATAGACAGTCCCAGTTTGAGAACTTACACAAGGTATTATTTTAACGTTTGATGGAATCTCCAAACTAAGCACTAATTCCCTTTGGGTACAATGGTTTTCATAATTTTTCTAAATAAAATGGTGCCTCTGACATGTATCTGGCCCCTGCCAGAGTTCATGGTTTCTAGTGGCTTGTAGAACTTAAAATATTATATACTTTCTGACAGGTAAAAGTAACTAGAACCTCTATTCCAAGAGTTATAATTTAGTTCCCATAATATATATGTCCAAATTACTTTTATAATTCTATAAACAAACCCATCTCTAAGTTTTCCTTTCAATGAAAAATGGGTATTTAAGGAAGAATGGAAAAATAACCAAGGTGTTAGGTTTTTCCACCAAACAAATCAATGACTTTTGATTACTTCATAAGAAACAAATGCATAATTTAAATATACAAATACATACATACACTCACAGATACATACACACACAGTCCCTGGATTCTTAAGAAAACTAAAGTTTCACTGCTTAGACAATTTGAGTTTGATGGTTTGCTTCTTTTTTCTTATTTGGTTTAATTCAAGCTATATCTGATGTATGCTTTTCTCTTAACCCGATTAAGTTACCTTGATGATTCACCTTTAAAATATAGAAGCAACTGACTGCGATCTCTCTTAACACAAGGGACATGAATTGTTCTGTTGGGGTCAAATAATAATGAGTAACTATAAGATATGTCCTGATGGCAATTTCATCATTATGACCGGGCTGGTATGTGACTCAAATTATAGTTACTCAGCAGTAACTATAACTCAATCTTGTGTCTTCTTTGATGTTTTATTCTAAGTATCTGAAATCATTTTTACCCCAGACATTCCTGTACCTGAGAGCTTCTTGGTGGAGCTTTTGTCTTGCCAAGAAATACCTGAAACGATTAGCTCTACCTTCCCTTCTTTCAAACACAAGAGTGCTTGTGGGGAAGAAAACTGATGCTGGAAGAAGGCGGGAGAAGAGGGGAAAATATTCTCTTCAATCTTGAGTGGAATTTAGATACCAAATACAGAAGAAGAAAAAATGTCTCTGCTCAACTAGAAGTTAAATATAAATGTTTCTATTTCTAAACACTGGTTCTTAGTCAAGTATGATGCTTCCTGGGAGAGGGAATTAGTCCTTTAAAACACCCTGCAGCTCTGTAAGGTTCAGATGGGTGGGAGTACCAACTTTGGGGGTTGATGCTGAGCCTGATGAAGTACAAGAAAAGAAATGGACACACGGGGCACACGGCCCTGCCAGACGACAGTGGCTCTCTGGATGACGGCGGCAGACAACTAGGGCCTATTGGATATAAGTGAGCACGTGGAAAGATCAACTGGTACAAGGTCCCGATCCCTGATGAGCATTCCCGATGACTGAACTTCTGTGCCCCTTCAGTTGTCGATGACTTCAAGTTTAAAATCCACTTGGGGACTTCTCTGGTGGTGCAGTGGCTAAGAATCCGCCTGCCAATGCAGGGGACACGGGTTCAAGCCCTGGGCCGGGAAGATCCCACATGCCACAGAGCACCTAAGCCCATGCGCCACAACTACTGAGCCTGCGCTCTAGAGCCCGCGCGCCAAAACTACTGAGCCCGCGCGCCACAACTACTGAAGTCCACGCACTCTAGGACCCGCGTGCTGCAACTACTGAGCCTGCGTGCTGCAACTACTGAAGCCCGCGCGCCTAGAGTCCGTGCTCCGCAACAAGAGAAGCCACCACAATGAGAAGCCCGCGCACCGCAATGAAGACCCAACACAGCCGAAAATAAATAAATAAATAATTAATTTTTTTAAAAAAATTAAAAAAAAATAAAATCCACTCGGGAACTGTCAAATCACTAAGTTTCCCAGCAGGGTGGGCTGGACCTCATTTCTAGGGCCCAATGTGGCTAGAGATGGGGGTGGGGATCCAGAAGGTTAATTTCCTAAGCCCTGAAAATCACTGACACTGGTTCATCATGTAGGTTCATCCAATGCACTGTAAAACTCAGGGAGAACCAAGAAAGCTGCCACAGCAATAGAAAAAAAAAAAAAAAAAAAAAGAAAAAATGTTGACTCCGTGGAGAAAATATCAACACTATTGTTATTAACACTGACGATGCTCTAGTGGTCATACAGACCGTGAAAAATATACGTGTTCAGATCTGAATCAGATAGGAAGATGGACACTACGTAGCACCTTCAAACAGCACTTTATAACTCCTCTTATTCTCCTTTCTTAGAAAATACTGTAATTCTCTGTTCCCAATGCTGCCTTTGCCACTAGAGTGTAAATTCCTTGGAGGGGACGTGGGTAAGAAGGGCAAAAGGACATATTCCAACGTATCTGTGTACCCTGCACTTAGCACAGTGCGACTAGTGGATGTTGGATAAATGTTTGTTGCATCAATAAATAAAACGTGCCATGCATCTCTTGCTCTCCTGAAAAGACTTACTGTTAAGACCCGCCAGTCCCAACCAAGAGGGATGACAGGGGCGTGTGATTTGCAACTGAAGAAGAATGGGTCGGCTGCAAGACACTGCTCTAATATGGTTTTCGGTGACAAAACCGCGGATGTCAAAGATGCAATGGAGAAGTTTGAATAAGACTGTTTCATGAAATTAAAGGGAAAAAAGACTACATTTCTAAATATTTTTCCAAGTTATTTCAAATATATATAATAAATTTAATATCATAAGTAGACAACTGATTATTTCAACAAGAGCCCTAAAATACATATTCCAAGTCGGGCAAGAAATTTGGTAGGAAGGTGGGGTCTTCTTTTTGGAAATACAGGAATTATCTTATATTCAGGGATACAAGCATAGATAAATGAGAGTGAAAGCTTTGGGGGACACCAGAGAAGGCATGGCAAGGAAAATATTTTGACATGTTGGTAGGGAAAAAAAAAAAGCACAAACGAAAAGAACACAATGTAGTAAGGAATTAAAATAGTAGTTGAAGAAAAAATAGGACGATTTTGACTATGGTATCATGAAGGGAAGGATAGGGGAGGAGGAACCCAACACGGACAGGAATACAGACACTCCAGTAACACAGTCAATATACTCTGCAGACACCACGTGACAACACTGTTCACAAAGTGGGATAAACTATACACACACAGCGTTTTATCCAAGACGTTCTTAAAATTATTCACAAAACTTCAGTTTGCAACTAGAAGGGAAAGTCTATGACCACTAAGTCTAATTATGGTTCTGACCATTTCTCATATGAAAAACTGTACCAAGAGTCCTCTGTGGGATACTGCACCATCCCCCATCTGGGATTTAGGGGTACAGTTTACTATCCCCAGCACAGCCTCTCCCTGCCCTAACAACATAACGGTGGTCCACACAGTCTCCAGATCCTGGGAAGGCCAGGATCCTGTCACGACCAAGGATGTTAAGTATTGAATATATTAAACAAGCAAACCTTTAGAGGAGGTCCTTGCTAGACAGGCAGGGCTGGGTGTCATGATACGAGAAGCACTGTTTTCCCGTGGATATGAGATTTATCTGCCATAGAAAACCAGTTAACTGGTGAAGGGGGAAGGAGGGGGAGGAAGCATGTGTACTTGGCGGGGGGCGGGGTGGGGGGGGAATGAAGCGAGTGCAGAGGGTTGTGGGTCTCAGGATGGTCTTCGGAGCAGCAATTACAAACACTAATTTGAAACCCAGAAGTAGTGGAGAAAAGGCTGGGAAAACCAACCGAAATAGCATTTGATCTTTGGCCTCTCTGATCTTAAACTGGGCTGAGCCCCCAGCTGAGTTCACTGGGGCCACTGAACAGCTGTCCAACGATAACCGCTTTCATAGTTGTCAGCAACATTTGGTTAGAGCCAGGACTGGGGCTGTTCCCACTCTGTGGAGATGGAAAAAGAGCCTATGTTTCCCTTCATTTTTACCTCTGCTGGAGCTATCCTAAATTAGGAAGTCATCTGGATTTGTAAAAATAATCACTTCTTGGCATGTTCACAGAGTCTGTTGAAATGTTATTTCGGAAACGAGAATTTGGATGCCCAGAGGTCACAGGAGGAAATGAGTCTGGCAATTTGAAAGTGCACCTGCTGAAGTTCCCGGCCCTCTCAGTATTCAAATAATTCATCCATCCTTCCAAACATCTTTTGTGTCTTTTATTTAAAAAAAAAAAAAAAAGTTTTAAGTTATTACACTTAGTATGAATCAGAAAACAGCCCTGCTTTTCTTTAGATGTGGATTCTGGGGGTTTTCTCCAACATTTTTTCACAATTCAACAAATGCTCACTTAGAGTCTACCTTATACACAGTATTCTGTGAAGCAGGTATGTGTCAATCAGGACCGCTTAGGCTGCAAGAGGCAGAAAGTCCTACTCAGACTGGATTAAACACAGAAACTTGTCTCACGTGATAAGAAATTCAGGAGTACCTCCAGGGACAGCTGATTAGAGGTTCAGAAAAGTCATTAAGTAACCAGGTTCCTTCCATCCCTGTGTTAGTCTCCTATCTCTGCTGTAACAAGTTACTACAGACTTAGTGGCTTAAAACAGCCCATTATCTTACAGACCCGGAGGTCAGAAGTCTGACCTGGGTCTCACTGGGTTAAAATCAGTGTGTCCGCAGGGCTGCATTCGTTTCTGTAGGCTCTGGGGAAGAGCCCACTTCCCAGCTTTGCCAGCTTCTAGAGGTGCCTGCACTCCTTGGTTCGTGGCCCCTTCCATCTCCAACTCCAGCAATGGCTGGTGGAGTCTTGTCACACCACACAACTCTGACAATGGCTCCCCTTGCCTCCTCTTCCACTTTTAAGGACCCTCGTAATTACACTGAGCCCATCCAGATCGTCCAAAATAATCTTCTCATCTCAGGGCCCATAGCCTTAGTCACATCTCCAAGTCCCCCTTTTCTGTGTAAAGTAACATAGTCTTAGGTTCCAGGGACCAGGACATGATCTTTGGGGCCACTACTCGGCCTGCCACAAATCTCTGCTCCTCCAGCCTCAGCGAGGGCTTTGGCCTCCAGCCGGTTCCTCTCAGAGTCACAGAATGGTAATTAGAGCAGTTCCAAGTATCACATGCAGACGTACCTTCCAGAGGAAGGAAAGAGCGAGCCATCTCTTTCTTAGAAGGGAGAGAAAACCTTTGCCAGATGCCCTAGAAGTGCTTCTCCTTCATGTTTAACTGAGACGGGTCACTGGCCCATTATCAATCCAATCTTTGACAAGGGGAAGGGGTTCACTGTAATCGGCACAGACTGATAATTTGGGATGGCTGTCAGAGTCAGCCATCATATTCGCTATGGTGTGGCAAATGCCTAGAAGGGAATATAATCACTATGTATAGAACACTTATAACTAAAGGTCCAGCCCTGAGCTGGATGTCTTACGTGTCACCTAGCTTAATCTCCCATCAACCCTGTAGGTAGGCATTAACTCAATCTTACCAAGAAAACCAAGGCTCAGTTTGAATTTTACTATTTATTCTAACTATAGATATTTCTGTTTATATTATTTTATATAGAGATGTAGATGTAGATTTGCTGTCTATTAAGGACAGGAGAGTTGAGTTGAAATCTGTGTTTCTACTTTGATGCTATGACAGTGTTGTCCAAAGTAATCATGACTTTAAGAAGTTCACCCTGTGGCTTGCTAGAAAACAGACTCCAAGTCCGAACTTCGAGTCCCTTGTCATGCTCTCGGCTCCTCAAAGGCTGTCAGAAATTTCCGACGCAGTATGAGCATGCCTTAGAGGCTGCTTAGAGAAAGAAGACAATGGCATATGAGGACAAGAAGCTCAGCTAAGCACCAGAAGTCTGAACTCTATAGGTCTATCAGCCAAAGTCCAATCAGGAGACAGAAACCATACCAGTTATTTTAACAGAGAGAATTTAATAGAGAGAACTGTTAACACGATAGAAACTTGTGAAATAGGTACTTGAAAGGGTAAAAGCACAACCCTAAGGTATCACGGAAGCAGTATCGGTAGCAAAAGGAATAAGTTAAGATTATTAAAATTAGGAGCCTAGAGGTGGGCTCTATGGAAATGAAACTCAAATTTCTGCGGAGGAGGTGCCACTCCGCTGGTGCAAGTGTCTGGAGGGCACCTGAAGAGGCTGAGCCTGTGACTGCTGGAAAACTGCCAACTGCGTTCAGCTGCTGCTTCAGGAAGGCACTGCTGCTGCTACCAGCGTGAAGAGGCATAGCTGGTGTGATGCAACAGACAGGAAGTAAATGGACGGTGCCTGTCCCTTTGGGCCCTCCAACCTTGCAGCATCCTTCTAGCACTTCCTGCTGGCAGAGCTTAACAGGAAGCCAGCTGGCAAGGCAGAATGTGGCTCGCAGAGTGCCAGCTCCAGCATCACAAAGGAGAGCCCAGGACGGTGTGTTTGGAGATAGTTATCATATGTGCTCCACAGCTTTCTTAAAGCTGATTCTTAAAAATCAGCAGCTGCAAGAGGCAATGATCAAAGAGTGGAAAATCATTTTCTAAAGCAACGAAGGCATTCCTATAAATAGAATGGAACGCTGAGGGATTTAGATTAGGATCTGCAATTATGATCTTTCAATTATGGCATGCAATTGTTTTAGGAATATAGCTACGACACAAGGCAAATGTTTACACCTCTAAGTCCACTGATCGGTGTGATCCTTAAAGCAAGTCTCAAACTTCGCTGCAGGCCTTACACAAAGTAGGTTGTACTTTTCCTTTAGATTTACAAAGCAGCACAAGAAGGAAAGAAAAGTACTTAAATATGAAGTTAAACCATGATCTCTGGTCTCCAGTACTGCCTCAGTACAACACTGAGATTCCTGGACGGCTCTATGTGCTGAAAAATCTCAAGTGCGTGTCTTAAGCGAAGAGTGTCAGCAGTGGGCGCGTAATAAATGTTCAAAACAAGCTCGGTGGCCGGACACGGGAACCAGCAATGGAGCATAAGTGCCTCTGATGCCAATCTCAGCCTCTTAAATACACACGCTGGGTCACGCCTCTGAGCTTCACAGGTTTTAATGTATTCTCCACCACGAAGCTCTTCAGAATTAGTCTTCTCCCCTAAGTCATCCAATTTTCTGTCCTTTCTCACCAAAAACACTTCCTCGGTAATAGGCAGAGGATTATTTCTCCAGGTTGTTTTTCTTTTTTAAACTGTAGAAATGTCAGGCGTGTTATTTTCATAGTGATTTAAACAGCGCTGGTGTTCTAACGGAACCGCAAGAACAAAGATGCTCAGATATTAATCATCCTGCCCGGCTGTCCGCCGGGAGTCGCTGAAAATGGCAACATAACGTTGTCTTCTGGCTTCGCATCTCCGTTACTGCCTGTGCGGCTCGCAAACCCTCCCCTCCCTTTCCAGAACATATGGAACGATCTCGGGAAAGAATTTGCCTCAGTGAACCCTGACTGGCCAATCAAAACCAGAAGGCTCCAAGTTCAATGACTGATATTGGGAATGAATTGTGCGTGGTGAAAAGGAAATTCTGCGCGCTGGAGAAATTTATACCCTGAGAGCAGCCGTATCACAGGTGTGCAGGATCACCTGGAGAAACTGAACTTCCAAGAAGGCGAGTTCAAACATTTCTTCAGGCCGCACGCCTGTCATCACCAAGGATGAAAAACTGAGCGGCCCGGGGAGGTATCAGCTCTGCCAGGGCAACAAGGGCTGCCCTTGACTGAGGGCTTCCAGGGCTTAGCTTGGGGCCATCGCTGGGCTAAGCCCCGCTGATGCAGGATCCTATTTAGTTTAATCCCACAGCCCAGAAGGTAGGTGTTACCATCCCTTCTCTACATATGGGGGACGAAGCTTGGAAAGATTAAGAAAATTGTTCTTGGTGCCGTAGCTAGAGGGGGGGGGCTCCCCCTCCGATTCCAAAGCCTTTGTTCTTAACCACTGTACTCTTCAATACTCTTTCCCCCTTCCTCATGCCCTGATGTTTGTAGAAAAGGGGAGGGGAGGAAAACTAGATGCAAGAAATATTAAAACCTGGACAGATAGAGGTTGTACAAAATGGTCTTGGAAAATACATGGGGAGCACCTATTTCTAAAGAATGGACGAAATACATTAATCACCTTGGACAATAAATTAAGTACTCTTTCCAAGATGAAAGACGTGTTGGCTGCTGAGAAGTTCTAACAGTGACCTTTCAACAGAGAGCGTGGAAACAAGCATTGCAGAGACATTTGCTAGCTCTTCAAATTCTACGTAAAACAATGAAAACTCAAAAGGGGTATTACAGACTCCTAGTCAGTTTCATCCTAAAAAGCCATGGGGATTAAATCCCCATGCTCGTTTCCAGCAACAAAGCGACACCGACCTGTGTGCAGTACGCCCTCATCCCATCTTCCTCTGCCTGAGGGGTAACGGGGACAGCAATCGGGGTGGCCCGGCGGCTCCATGAGAACCCACGGAACCTCAATTCAATCAGCCTCCACTGACCACCTACGAAGCGTGAGGCATCGCAATGACGAGTGTGCCGAACAGCTGTTGAGCGCTTGCTGTATGCGAGGCAGTGTGCCCAGAGTGTGTTTCATCCCATTTAATCCTCACGGAAACCCTGCGGGGTGGGCACTATTATTTCCCTGCTTTAAAAAACAGATGACTGAGGCGTAGAGAGGAGTTAGGTCATTTGCCCAAGTCTCTGGCCTAATCACTCAGGCTACACTGCAGGCTCTGCGGGGTGAAAGAGCCCCACCCTTCCAGACGTGACCATCATGGAAAGATAAAGGTACACGTTCCACTCCCTCTTGCTTCCCTGAAACGCACGACACCCCTCCCCAGAGAAGGGGGAAGCCGGGGTGCTGACCCCACTCTCCAGAGGGGCTCAGGGCGTGGGAAGGCTCCAGGAAGCCACTCCAGGTCTTGGAGCCCAGGGGTCACCTGCCCTGACCCCTCCCAGCTGTCCCGGTCACGTCAAGGCCTTTCATCCAACATGGTCATTACTGCCCCCTCACGCTTTTAACCAACGTTCATTCAGAATGGAGCTTGAGTTGATGTGAGACACAGAAAAACACTTCTTGAGAAGGAGTTATTACTTTGTTCTATTTTAAAAGGTAGGTCCCCGGCATCTCCACCAAAACAAAAACAAAAACAAGCCCCATAAAAGGTAGAGAGAGCATACAAACTAATTCACAAGGAAAACCATCTTATTTCCCACGGAACTGAGAGAGCTAAGTGGTTTCTGTCTCCAATTAAAAATCTGCCCATTTCATCTTTCCCTTAATTAATTAATTAGTTAATAGTAAGAATTACCCATGAAGTGTGAAATTTTTAAAAGAATAAAACTATAAAGTCTGCAACTGGTTTTCTTTTTTTAAGTAAAAGAGGTATGATGCTGAAGGTGCAGTTAATAGGACATTGGTGCACATAAAACAAAGCAAATCATCATTTCTACTGGGTTTGAGTTTATTATTTCCCAAGTCCTTGAAGAGAACCCTTTATATCTGCTGACAGATTCCAGTTATTTCTCAACAAGCTATAACTGAACAACAGTTTTTAAAGATGGAAGGCCCTAAAATATACAGCTCCCATAATGATACACATTTAACTACAAAAGGTGAAAAGACACAATGTTCCATATTTTAATCCTAAGTACGAACAAAGCTATGCTTAGAAATAGGGTAGAAGCAATATACTGGTTGAATTCCAAAGACTAATAAACATCATTTGAAAATGCTAGGTATGGGTCAATCATCTCCAGAGACTTGCATTCTAGTTAACACACATCCCATCTGACCCATTGATTTCTTGTTCTATAGACCTAACAATTTTCAAAGACTTAAAACTGACCCACTGTGTGGTGGACCCAACAGAGATGTACCACACCTCGGTCCTCCTTCAAGGAAGGACTTGGTGCCCCAGCTACTGGGAGTGCTTTCAGCAAGTGGCCTTTGGCCATCAGCCTCCTTAGGGACTGTCTCAAGGGCACGGAGCTGTCTTGCCCAAGGGCATGCTCCTTCCAGGGCAGTCCAGGTCCAATGACTGATCAAGATGGGGGTCTAAAGGCCCAGCCACGTGAATTCAGCACGGGCCAACTCTGACAGACCATTTAGGCTCTAAAGCTTCCCATGGGGTTGGCTGAGGCTGTCTTCAAAAACTCAGCTTCTCCCTCCACCCATCCGGCTTCTGTGGCCTCCCCTCCCACAGATGCTGACCCCACGGGAACTCCCTAATACACATCCTGCACAGTAAACTCCCTCCTGAGGCTGCTCGGTAGCCAACCTGTGACTCGATACCTCCAAGGATAAGAAAAAGCTATCCAATTTTCAAGGTAAGTGACACAAGAAAAGAAGCTGGGAAAAAAGCTTTCATAATTACCTTGGTACTTTCCCTCCTCTATGTGACCTACACTCCAGAGGCCTTTAAAACTCAACCTAGAAAAAGACTGAGCAGCTCCACCTGGGTTGGTCTCTGCATTACTGCAGTCAGACAAAGAAGCACAACAGAACTCTGGGTGAGGCAAGCTGAGGTACCTGGTCGGCCCACAAACTCCCCTGAGTGGTACTGCCACCTGGTACACAATACACTGTGAACTCCCAGACCATCAGACGTATTCCTATTCACATCCGAGTCTAAGCCCACACGTCTTCCTGTCTCTCTTGTACACAGACGTGTGTGCGCGCACACACACACACAGACGCTCCATGTCTCTCTTCCTTCATGTGGAAAACTGAGGCCTAACAATAGTGGTGTCAGGTTACATGTACATAAGTGATAGGTGAAAAACACATACAATCACCTCATCAACTCACATCCCAAACCGCCACCTCAAGCCCAATCTCTCCATGAGCCCAGCTGAAACATCCCTCACAATCACAACTACTTACTACTCCCCAGACTCTCTGCCCACTTGCCGCAAGAAAAAGTACAAGAGAAAGTTTTTTAAATTATTTTTTTAAACAAAGAAAAACAAAAATGGCTACTCTTATGCTCTTTGATTGGATGATGAAAGAAAGCAGTAAATGAGTATTCAGCTCACTCCCACCTCTAAGACCGGCCAAGCTTAGGATGAGTTTAGTAGTAGCACAAATCCTACAAGTCAGGAGTGAATCCAGAAACAGAAGTGAGGGTCCCTTCTCAACACAGGGCCTCAAATGATCCTACCCGAATGACCCCCAGGGTACAGAAACACACTGGGGTCTCCTTAAGTTCACTTATTGGTGGGTACACAACACTTAACGCTGAAACACACTTCAAAGGCTGGTTAATTCTTCAGTACACAATAGAAATTTTTTTAAAGTTGTGTTTATGGATTTCAAACTAACCAAACTGGCTGACAGAGCTACTCTGCCTTTGATGTCAACCCAGTTCCTAAACTACCGCTAAAATAGTTAAAACTATTGTAATAACAATAAAAAATAAAATAGAAGGTCTTTATCACTGCATTCAGAGAATGTTTCCTCTAAAATTCCTCTCTCCTGGCGGGACTGTCCAGATGGAAGGAGAACATCGTGTTCCTGCCCCAGAATACACGGTCCACACCGGGCTACCTTCGTGCTCCAGCTCCTTTCATGATTCTGAACCACCTAAAAGCACCGCCCTGCAACCTCAGTTCCTCTCCTGCGGTCTCCCCCAGCCTAAGCACTTGGTTCTAATCAGACCACTTCCTTCCTGCTGCTTTGGTTTTTATTACCCAAGTCCTTCAATCCTTTTCACCACCCCAGATGCTAAACAACTTCCACTTTGAAAGGCACATTTCTCTGCGACCCCTAAAGACAGGCCAAGCTCAGCAGGTCTTCCATATCAGAGCCGGTCTCACACACATTCTAGGTGAGACTGAGGCGTGAGGATGGGTCCCCGGCAGCTGCCACCTCCTTCCTGTACCCCCTTCCCTTCTGAAGAGCACACGTCTATCCATCTCAGAAATCAAGCATCCTCTCCCACAGGTCGTCCAATCAAAGAGAAGTGTAGTGATACGATAAACAAACCACATTGGGTGGAGGCCTCTGGGCGGAAAACAGTTAACACGCCAGGCTCGACTGCTTTTCTTAGGAAAGGCCTGCTTACAAAATTGGCTGGTGTTTGGGAACTCGGACTTGGGGAGGGTTCCCACCGTTAACTGATAAGTGTGGTCACTAGTCCTAAACTGTATAAACAGTCTGGTTTATGCTGAACGCCTGCTTTCCTTCTGGAATCGGGGAACATACCAACTCCCTCAAAAAAAAAAAAAAAAAAAAAAAAAACCCTGGGCCCCGACTTCCTCATGAGCTTTCCTGGTCGGCAACACTTTACAGGTGTTGTCACAACTGGGGGACACAGGCGCATCCTGTGCGCCCCCACCTGTCGGAAGAGGCCCGCGGGAAGCTTGTGCCTGGTTTCCCCTGGACTTTGCCCCTTGCGACTTTTCTCTGCTGATTTTGCTTTGTACTCTTTCACTGTAATCAACTGTAATAACCATGAGTATAAGTAGAGTCGATTCTTGTTATTCATGGTAGTTCTGTTCCACAAAGTCACCATGAACACTGAATTCACGAATACGGAACCACTGTCCCTAAAGGAAATGTGTACGCGTGCGTATATATCCTATATAGATTTAACACAGATTGTATCTTAAACCCTGAGAACAACTCATCCTGGTAGATTCTATTTTATTTTTCAAGAGAGAAAATGAAACTGATAACCAACAAGGACCTACTGTATAGCACAGGGAACTATAATCACTATTTTGTAATAACCTATAAGGGAAAGGAACCTGAATAACTGAATCAGTGTGTGTACACCTGAAACACAACACTGTAAATCAACTATACTTCAGTTTAAAAAAAAAAAAAAGACTATGAGGTTCAGAAGTGTCAAGTGACTTGCCTGAGGCTGCCCCGCTAACAGGAGCCAGAGTTGGGATTCACACCCCATCCAACCGGCCCCAGAGCCGCAGTCTCCATCCTCTGGCCACCTCTGTATGTGAGCAGAAATAAAAAGGCAGAGCATCACCTGGTTTGACCTTGGCTGGGAATGTGTTCATCAGGTAACCCCAAATTTTCACCTCTTTACACATGCCCATGAATCACTGCAAAAGCATTGCAAGTATTGATGAGGCGGGGGTATACATAAATTTCAGTGAGTAGCCAACTATCTGCTGAGTCCTGTGAGTCCTAGCAAAGCACCAAACCTGAGGGGGTGGTCTTGGAGATCCCCCCCTGCATAACCTCCAAAGAGAGCTCTGGGTTTCCCTTTCCTGCAAAGGTACCAGGAGCAGGAAGAGCCTTATCACTGGGTCGAAGTGGCAGAAGGCAGAGCTCCCAGTGTGACCTGCTCCTGCATCTGTGACAGCTTTGGTTTCCCTTTGAGATTCTCTCCGGTCTCCGGTTTTGGCTTTTCTGTCCTCTATTCTCCACTCCAGCTGCTAATGTTGGTCTGACAGCCTCCCTCTTGGAAGTCAACTAGGAACTGTGGTGCAGCCCAGCGGAAGGGAAGCCTGATGAATCACAAGGGCCAGCTGTCCGAGGGCCTGAGGATAAATGACATTTCCCCTGACAAAAGCTGTTTCCACAGCTTTTCCTTTGGAAAATCCTCGCCCCTCTCTCTCATCAGATGACCTCTCAGCTGACTTCACAGCCAGGTAGAAACCAAGACATTGGCCTAGAAGAAAGGGGTAAGGAGGCACTAGACCAGAGGTCAACAAAATAAGTCCTTGTGACCCAAAGTGGGCCCAGCCCAGTTCACCAGAGTTAAAGCTAGCAGCGAAGCCAGATGACAAACGTCATGCATGTGTCCGAGTGTCTTTTCTGCAGAGCCAGCAAATTCAAAGAATCTGGGTTCCTCACGTGGCCAAAGGTTTAATCAATCACACCTATTTAACGAAGTCTCTGCCTATATAACGAAGCAGCGATGAACATTCCTGAGCAGTGAGGTTTGCAGGGCTTCTGGACTGGTGAACACATGGGACGTGCTGGGAGGGGGATGTGCTTGGAGAGGGCACGGATGCTCTGTGGGCGTCCCCACCCCCACCCGTCCCCCTCTTCCATTGGCTTTCCCGAGCTGCATCCTCCATAACAAAACTGAAATTGTAAGTAAACATTTTCCTGAGTTCTGTGAGTCAGTCTAGCAAATTATGGAATCCTGAAGGCGGGGGGGAGCGGGGTGTGGGAACCCTGTATTTGCAGCCAGTGGGGCAGAAGTGGTTAGGGGTCCTCGGGACTCGTGAAAGTGAGGGCAGTCCTATGGAGCACCTACACCTGTGGAGTCTGAGTCTGACGTTAACTCCACATCAACAGTGTCAAAATGGAATTACATTATCGGACACCCAGGTGGTGTTGGACAATTATTGTTGGAACGACATACTTGCTCTCACTGGTGTTCTCTCTCTCTCTCTCTCTCTCCCCCCCGCCAACTAGCCCCATTACTATAAACTAGCCCCCCTTCCTAGAGATGAATAATGAATGTTCTGATAAAGAGCTGATCTTACATTCACCAAGTATTTAATACCATAAGCGCATGGAAAATAATCACCTTCCTTCCATATCTCTAATTGTCTTATCTTTAGGCAAATCCATCTATAAACACAGCAGATAATAACTTAGGAGGTATCGCTCCAATCACAGAAGCCCTAGAAAATAACTTTCACAGACTGTATTAAAAACTTGTTTAATTGAAGCTTCCAGAACACTAGCTGTTTCAGGAAAACGATTTCTATAGATACTGAGACCTTGTAAAAATATATATATATATATATAAAAGAGACTTTGAGCTCAGGACAGCAGAGCAAGCACGCATGGCTTCCTTCCCAAGAGCACAATGAAATGCCAGTAAAAATATTTTTTGAAAGAATAAATCCATTCCATGGTGGCCCTGAGAACACGAAGGGGTGCTATCAGTGAATAAGTCATTTGAAAAGCTTTCTTTCAAAAAAGAAGACTGTTGGGACTGTATTGACAAATCAAAAGCGGGGGGGGGGGAGAAAAAAAGCAACTTGAAATACACATTCAGGGCTACAGATAAGAGCTCTTTCTTCCTGATAGAACCCTGGAGAAGCTCTGAGCTTGGAGTCAATGGCTATTGGGAGCCAAAGAATGGCCTACAGAGAGATGGCTGTGAGGCAGAAGCCAGGGCATCTGAGGGGAGAGCTGTCTAGAGAACAGCAGAGCCAGGTGGCCCTTGCCCCTGTCCCGTGGGGACTGGAGTCTGCAGAGTACTGGATCCCAGCTGCAGCCCCCCAGGACAGCTCTCTCTAGAGAGGAGGGTTTGCCTAAGGAGCGCCCATGGTGTTGGTGTCCAGGCTAGCAAATGAGTCAAAGAGGAGCCTCTAGGATAGACATGGAGGTGAAAAAAAAAAAAAAAGACATAAAAAGATGTCACCCTGAGGTTAAAGTTCTCTTTCCCTTAGTGATTTGGGGGTAAGGGTTATATAGCAAAAGGTCCTGGATCTGCTGTGTCCTCTTCTACCCTAAGCACACACCCTAAAGGGAAAGCTGCCTGCTGGTATACCCTGCCTGCCCATATAGAATACATTCAAGAGAGAAGATCTGGGGGGTAAATAAACCTACTGAAATACCAACAAAGCCTACATCAGCTACCTATACTCATCAATATGATCCTTGACTCATGGACCTGCCTTAACAAAGTACCAAGACTGCGGGGGCTTCAACGACAGACATGTATTTTCTCACAATCCTAGAGCCTAGAAGTATGAGATCAAGGTGTCAGCAGAACTGGCTTCTTATGAGGCCTCTCTCCTTGACCAGCAGACGGCCGTCTTCTCCCTGTGTCCTTACATGGTCTTCCCTCCGTGTGTGTCTGTGTTCTAATTTCCTCCTCTTATAAGGACACCAGTCTTATAGGATTAGGGCCCAACCTAAGGACCTCATTTTAACTTAATCACCTCTTTAAAGACCCTATTTCCAAATACAATCGCATTCTGAGGTTCTGGGAATTGGGACTTCAACCTGTGAATTTTGAGGGGACATAATTCGCCCTATAACAGCATGAGAAAGACTGAGATGAACAAACCAAAGCTTACCTGGAGGACACAGAAACACTGCAAAGAGCGGAAGGAAAATGTAAAGTTCTGATTAGTACCACTCAAAGGTTTAAAAGACTTTACCTTAAAAACATACTTCTGTGGGGGAAAAGCCATCGTAAGCATTAAAGCATAAGCTTTAATGGTGTTTAAAAGTATAGTTCTCAAAATTTAAAAAAAAAAATCTGTTAGAAGAGCTGAGTCATAGAATAGATACAACAATAAGAGAAATCAGTAAAACATGTTGGTAAATCTAAATAAAAACACTGACCATAGGAAAAAAAGAGAGCTTCAGTTTAAAACATTATAGAGGAAGAGTTTGAAGTTAAGAATTCTAAACTTGATTGATTCAGAGATATTTATTTGCTCTAGACTTTGTTAAAAATATGTAAACTTAAGTCTACATGTTAAAAATATAAGAGTGGCTGTGGCCCAAGGTGGGTGGCCTCGCTGAGCATCTCACTCTTGGGGGGAGATAGGGGAAATTCGTTTTCCCATAAAATGGTCATTTCTCGGCGCCTGGCTTAGTATGGAGCCCGCTTTCAGGCCCTCAGAATGCACAGGGACCAGAGCCCCGGCTCCCATCTCCGCGTGGGTGTTGAAACGTTAGTAGCCTAGTGTGCATATCCGCTCAGTTATCTCTGAGGGCCACGAGGCTTCCATTCCGCTCACGGCTGTGGGTTAATAAAATACCTTCATTTCTGACACCCGGAGAAACTCTTTCTTGCTTTCAAGCTCATCTAAGAAGTATAAATCAATTTTTAAAAATGTTTCATCTAACATTTCCCTGTGTGTGGGGAAGGCAGCGAGGGGCTCCCCATCAGCTCAGTCTACCATTTTGATCAACAGCCTGTACTGTGAATAAAGAGTTCATAACAGAAAACACGTTTAGATCCCTTACAATGTGTGAGGCCCAACTCTCGGAGTGTCACACGTGGCCATTCATATCACCTTCATACAACACTCTAAAGTAGGCACTAAAATCCCCATTTTCTAGACAAGGAAGTTAAGGACAGAGAAAGAGGAGGGTCCCACGGCTAGTCAGTATCAGAGGCAGTTTGGCGCCTAACTGCGAAACACTGCCCCCGTGACGGTCACGTGTGTCACCCACCCAGTGTGTCCAGTCTTCTTCCCCTTCAACCAGACGCAGGGGTAGGATAACACCTCCTAGTGGTTTTAGCTCTGACCAAGGAGCTCTGAACGAAACTGACTTGTCACTGCTGGGCCAGAGCACTTAACTGCAGGAACAAGACCCTCTAGAGCTCTCCGACTCTCTGGCACAGTGACCATCAATGTTTGAAATGGTGGCTATTCTATCCATCAGGGATCTTAAGTAACCATGCCCACCAATGACCCCACAACAGATATATACTGAAAGATAAAAAAAAAAAAAACACGTTTTCTATTTTAAGCTACTTATACTTGGGGTTTTTTTTTTTCATAAAAGTTAACTTATTTGTGTTAATATGTAATGGCTTATTATTGTTATTTTTAAAATGAATAAATATTTTTAAAATGTTTTAAATTTCTAATGCAATTAATGTTGACAGCTATAACCAATGTAAACAAAAGCTCTTAGGAGTCCTCAATGATTGTTAAGAATACAAAGCAGGGCTTCCCTGGTGGCGCAGTGGTTGAGAATCTGCCTGCCAATGCAGGGGACACGGGTTCGAGCCCTGGTCTGGGAAGATCCCACATGCCACGGAGCAACTGGGCCCGTGAGCCACAATTACTGAGCCTGCACGTCTGGAGCCTGTGCTCCGCAAAGAGAGAGGCCGCAATAGTGAGAGGCACGCGCACCGCGATGAAGAGTGGCCCCCACTTGCCGCAACTAGAGGAAGCCCTCGCACAGAAACGAAGACCCAACACAGCCATAAATAAATAAATAAATAAATAAATACATAAATAAAAAAAAGAATACAAAGCAGCCGTCAACCACAAAGTCTGGCAATCTCTAGACTAGGTAAACACCAACCAAATGAAAGCCTAAATTGTGATATTAATATCTAGCCAGTAGACCTAAAGGTAAAAAGCGGTAGAGATAGAGAGATATTTCCATAATGATAAAAAGATAAAAACACCAAAATAAGATTAAATAATCCTGTATATATGTACCTAATAACCTTTTCTTGAAATTTATAAAATAAAAAATTGACCCAGTTACATGGATAAATTGCTAAGTTCACAAACCCTGAAGGCAATTTCATCACACCTCTTTCAGAAACTGATTGGAGGAAGCAGAGGGGTAATAAAGACACATAAGATGGACAAAGGAATTCAAAAGCCTGATGTAATAAGTGTATATGAAGCCCCGTCTCCCCAAACTGGTGACCACACATTCTCCTGAGGCACACAGAGGGGTGACTCGCCACAACGGTTACTAAGGAGATGTTAACAAGTTCAGAAGAACCAGTATTATATAGAACATAATTCTCTGACCCTTATGCAGTTCAATGAGAAAATCAACAATAAAAAGATGGTTTAAGGTAGTCATTTCAGTGACAAGCTAAGTACATACTAGGGATGTCACATACAACATGATAATTAGTACTGCTGTGCACTGTATACGAATGGTGTTAGGAGAGTAGGTCTTAAGACTTCTCATCACAAGGAAAAGATATTTTTTTTCCCTGCTTCCTTAATGGTGCATCTCTCTGACATGACGGATGTTCACTAAACCTATTGTGGTAATCGTTTCATGATGAATGTTAAGTCAAATCATTACGTTGTACACCTAAAACTCATACAGTGCTGTATGCCAATTATATCTCAGTAAAAGTGGAAAAATATTTTAGAAGGTGGTTTAAAAAAACATGTTTGGAGGGCTTCCCTGGTGGCGCAGTGGTTGAGAATCTGCCTGCCAATGCAGGGGACACGGGTTCGAGCCCTGGTCTGGGAAGATCCCACATGCCGAGGAGCAACTGGGCCCGTGAGCCACAATTACTGAGCCTGCGTGTCTGGAGCCTGTGCTCCCAACAAGAGAGGCCGCGATAGTGAGAGGCCCGCGCACCGCGATGAAGAGTGGCCCCCGCTTGCCGCAACTAGAGAAAGCCCTCGCACAGAAACGAAGACCCAACACAGCCATAAATAAATAAATAAATTTTAAAAAAAAGTTTGGAAATTTAGAAACAATGAGTTAAAAAATCAATGGCAATTATAAAATGTAATGGAGTAAATTAAAATAACAGCACTAAATATCAGTATCTGTGGAGGGTAAAAGTGGCATTTGAAGGAGGATGCACATAGGCTTTCGTATATTTGAACAGAAGAAATGGTATTAACTAGCATGGAGCCATAGTGCTGTTCAAAATTACTGTCAACAGGGAGCTCCCTGGCTGTCCAGTGGTTAGGACCCCATGCCCTCACTGCTGAGGGCCCGGGGTTCAATCCATGGTCGGGGAACTGAAATCCCACAAGCCGCGTGGTGTGGCCAAAAAAAAAAAGAAAAAAAGAAAATGACTGTTAACATAACTGTTCCTTGACTCACACTGTTGATTGTCCTTCCCAGGAAAATATAAATTCCCCGTAATTTTCAGGGCTTACTAGGTGTTCACGCTGTGAAGCATCCCAGCCCTGCTCCGAGCCCCTCTGCAACTTCACCTTGGCACGTCTGCCTCGTCACCCACCCTACCAGTGACAAAAGCCTTCTTCGGATTTCTCAAATTTGCAAGGCTCTCTGCAGCCTCCGAGGCCTCACACGAAAGGTCCTGGCACTACCTGGAATGCTTCACCTGCCCTCCCCCCTTCACTGGCCCACCCTGGCCCAGGTCTTGTAACCTCAGCCACCAACTGAACCCGGGCCTCCCTGTCATCCCCTGCCCGGGCCGCCTGGTCTCTGCCTTGACAGCACATCCTGCGATGTGAGAAAACACCTTGATCTGGGGGGGTGTTCGTTTCATGTCTGCCTCTCCCAGCTAGACTTAAGAGCAGTAAGGGAAGGGTTCTGGTTTTGAGTTGTAATTGTTGCTTTTCGATATAAAGGGCCATACACACAGCTGGTACTCAGTCAACATCTGCTCAATGAATAAACGCCCCGCTGCCAATGTGCTTATTTCTTCTCCCTAAAAGTGGCTAAACTCTCAGTTTAGATGCACTAACTGCTACGGGACAATGCAAACAGTATAGGGATAGAGCTATAAAAGTAAAAAGTAAATTATACAGACGAAAAAGTAAATTATACAGACGAAATTACAGGATTGATAAAGTAGAAAACTGAGTAATTTTACATAACAGATGACACCAACGCTATGGATGTTTAGGTCACTGTACAGATAGGTCGAAGGTCACACCTACACAGCGACTCCCACCTTCCCCTCCAGCCTGCTAACAGTTCTCCTCTCCCCGGCTCTCTGGACTCTGGGATCAGTGGCCTTCTCCCACATTTCTCAACCGTGTTACCCTCCTTTCCATATAAGGGCCTTTGCAGACGCTGTTCCCTCTGTTAGAAATGGTCTTTGAAATCTCAGTACATAGATCATGCCCTTGGGGAAGGCTTTCCTAATCCTAATCCACGTCAGGGTCCTCTGTTCTATGTTGTAATGGTGCCCTGTACGTCTCTAACTGGGCATCCGTGCACTTAGCTGTCTAACGTCTGCCTCTCCCTCTAGAACAGAGGGCAGAAGCCGAGTCTCACCACAGCTGATTGATGATACGTGGGTTCTAGCACAGAGCTGAGCGTACAGTCGGCCCTCGGTATTTGCTGAATGAATAGAGAATGTACTAAGGAAGGAAAAATATTACTCTGGATTTTGGGACAGACCTCACTAGGCTTAATGAGGCCTCTTTTTATTAGGAACAAGAGATTATTTAATCCAGATAAAGGAAAGTTACGGAGCCAATGAGTAAAACGTGCACATGCGTGTACAGATGGGCCACGGCTGCCGCTGCTTCTGCACAGCAGGAGGGTTTACAGTGCCTCCAGGTGACCAGAGGGCAGCAGAGATGGCCGTAGGTCGGGGCGACTGAGTGCAATTCTTCCCAAAGATGAAGAGATGGCAGGGGGCGGGGGAGGAGAGTGACCGCACAAGCTCCTCTCCATCCTAAGAGTCGCTGAGACTAAGGAACTCACAAATCTCTTTATGAATGAAATGCAGGCTTGAGAAGCCACTCCACGAACCCCAGCAGCCGAATGAAATCTCAATAAAGGAAATCTGAACCCAGATCAGCACAGCCACTTGGAGAAAACCGTTCCCCACCGGCAGGTATGTGTCTATATCCCAAAGTTGGGGGCGGGGGTAGGGCGGGGGGGTGGGCACTGCGGTCAGGCCCCCTCGTCAATGCATAAAAGCCTGCTTGGTCCGTAAAGTGCCCGATGGCACAGAGACACGCGCTCCAAGCCCTAGGCTCAGCTCTCCTGGGATAGAGCTCTGGGCGGTGGGATCGGGGTGTGGCCCTGCTCACTTACCAAGCAGTACCACAAACTCCCTGGACCTCAAAGCATTGTACATTTCCTTTAGAGGAAAGCAGTTTCTGCCTGTCTTCGTCCAAAGGGCAAGCATACTGAAATTCTGGGGGTGCAGCATCAGACGACATCATCCCCGCCACAGCCACCAGCTGACACGCTGGCAGAGCTGGGAGGCATTGTTCCAGCACAGCTGATCCCTGAGCTCGGCTAGTATGTGATCTTACCATCAGGAGGGCCCAGTGGAGAAGGTGCCTGGGTTACATCACAGAGCACCAAACCAGGACAAGGCCCAAAATGAAGTACTCTACAGCGCCCTCGGCTTGAACAAATCGTCTTCTTAGAGCGCTGTTTCCCGACTGTCAGCGTTTCAAGTGCCCCCCCTTCATAACTTTCTGCCGTGCTCATGTTTCACCTGCGCCATTTTTGCTTAATGTTTTTCTTCTTATCAACTCACTATCATTTTCCTGCTCACACAAGTTAACTGAATAAGAAGATTCTGTAGTGCTGTGAAATCAGATTTCAAATAGCTAGTCATTTTTATTTCTACCACACATTAAACTTAAAATATGCAACTATTAAAATATAAACTGCTTCTCTCCGTGCTACCTCAAATCAGCTGGCCTACTGGACTCTGGGAAATTCTGACACCAGCTATTCCACAAAGAGATTCTTTCGCCCAAATGCCCACACACTTCACCAGTACAAGACTCAAGTCCGCAATTAAATTCTGTTATTAAAGTGCTACGCAGTTTGAGAGGTTGACCGGGGCGCCAGAACTGCAAACTTCCTTCTGTGACGCCCGCTTCAAAGAAAGCTCCTCAAGAAGGAAGAGGAGTTACAGACACATGAAGGAGTCAATACATGTTTTCTAGCGTAAGAGGGGTTAACCTGAGTTCACTGACAACTGACAAAAAGACAATGATTACCTACATTAGTTTCCTGTTGCTGTTCTAACAAATGATTACACACTTAGTGGCTTAAAACAATACACAATCACTCCCCTATAAGTTTTGGAGATCAGAAGTCCAAAATCAGTTTCACTCAACTGAAATCAAGGTGTCCCTCCAGATGCTCTAGGGGAGAGTTCATTTCCTGGCCTTTTCTAGCTTCTAGAGCTGTCTTCCCTGCCTCCCTTGGCCCGGGGCCCCTGCCTTTATCTTTGAAGCCAGTATCATAGCACCTTGCTTCAGTCATCACATGGCCACGCTTCCATGTCAAAGCTCTCTCGGCCTCTTTCTTTTTGGGGCCGTGCCTGGCAGCATGTGGGGTCTTAGCTCCCCGACCAGGGATTGAACGCACACCCCCTGCAGTGGAAGCGCAGAGTCTTAACCACTGGACTGCCGGGGAAGTCCCTTGGCCTCCCCCGCTTTGAGAAGGGCACCTGTGATTACATTTAGGCCCCAATCACGTAATCCAGGATAAGCTCTCCGTCTCAAGATCCTCAATGGATTAACACGCCTGCCAAGTCCCTTGTGTCACAAAAGGAAACACAGATTCCAGAGATCGGGATGTGGGTATCTTTGGGGGCTATTACTCAGCCTGCCACATTACTTTCAACATGAAACTGCAGCTAGGAGCTCTAACAGACCCTTACAATGGTAATTCACTGATGTGTACGTGAAATCTTTGATCATTTTGTCTAGTTCTTTCAAAGGACACCCTGGTCTCCTCAATCCCAGTACTTATGCTGTCAGTAGAGACGAGTGGCCTTCACTGTCACCATGGATTCTTCCAGAAAGCAAGGAAAGGTTTAAAGATTGACAGAGAAACATCGAAAGGACTGGCCGAATTTGGGATATTTGAACATCAAAAAGAATGAGAAGGACCACCACACACTGGCAGAGGTTAGTGACAGTCTGTTCCTGGTGCTGTTTCCTCCTCCCTCGGAACCGGGCCTCTGTGGTTCTTCTCGGTGCTGACTTCAAAGCTTGGCCAACGCCCAAATCAGGTCTCAGAAATATCTACTTCAGTCAAGTCAGTCCCATTCATTTTCTTGTTTCAGTGTTCCTTTCCAAAGACCCTGTCCTCTTGAGCATGAGCTTTAAGGGATTTTTCAGTAAAACTGTATCACAGCTGCACTTTGGAACAGCATCTGGGCAGTCAGCCTGACACGAACCCTTTGCCCCCAGCCATCCGTACGGTTCACTGTGAACTGTGGTCCCATGGGGCAATCTCCCTGGCTCGGCCCTCCACCCACCCCTCTTCTCCTGCATCCCACCTTCACCAGCTGCCAACCCCCCAAATCCACTAGACTTGCAGGTCCTCCCATCACCCGCATTTTCACTGAACTGCCAATCCTCTTTCTCATTAGGCTTGGTCACTGGCATAGGAACAGGGTAATTACTGGTGTGGGCCAGGCCCGTTTTAACTCTCTATGAGAAGATTCCTACAGTGATGATAATTCGACCCTTTGGGCTTTGTGGCTATGCTCTCAGTCTGGATACTTGATTCCAAAAATGGCCTGGCTGGCCATTATCTTAGCCTATTGTTTCTCTCATTTAGTGAAAACCAAAAGAGTAATTCAGTAGGTCAATAAACCAAGTAGAGATATTTACAGCCAAAAGTGGAAACCTTCTCCTGGGTCCCAGGCGCCTCATTATGTACTCGGGTCACAGTAAAAATCCAGATGGGGCTGCAAGCCTGTTCTCAACACCTCCAGACATAATGGCTTCTTGACTTTGACAAAAGGAATAAAGGCTGATCACAGCCCTAGCAGGGACATCATTTTTATCCTCAGAGAGTCTCTCTGTTCCTATGAAAGCAAATGGCTGACTCTGCCCTATTTCTGAGGAGCAAATGTGCGCAACAGAAAACCACCAGCATAGCTGCAATCTCAGTGGGAGGCCACCACAGAGAAAACCCAGCTTATTCTGGCAACTCATGGAAAAATACCTCATGTTTGTCTATGTACACATATATGCATCCGGGTCTGGAACGGAGATGAGGACCGGGGAGGCAGGAGGAAGAGGTGAAAAGGATGGGGGTAAAACGTGTGATGGGAAGAAAGAGTCTCCGTGACTAGGATGTGAGATGTGTCATATGTAACCACGTGAACGGTCTGTGCATGGGTGGGCTTTCCATCTGTCATGTGAGCATACGAGAGGCAGGAGAAAAGTACAGTACTAAATACATTCTCTCAGCATATTCAACAGGGGCACTGGTTCCCAAACCCGGCAGCCCACTGAAATCATCTGGGGAGCTTTAAAAAAGTACTGATGCTTGGGCCTCACCCTAGAGATTCTGATTTAACTGGCATAAAGTACTGTGGTGGGCAGAACAGCGGCCCTCCCCCAGACACATCTACAGCCTGGAACCTGAGAATATGTTATTAGGTTGCATGGCCAAGGGGCATTAGGTTGCAGATGGATTAAGCTTGCTAAATCAGTTGACCTTAAACAGGAACACTATTCTGGATTATCCGGGTGAGCCTGACATAATCACAAAGGTCCTTAAAACAGGAAGAGGGAGACAGAAGCTAGAGGTCAGAGTGATGCCATGCGAGAAGGACTCAATCCACCATTGCTGGCTTTGAAGGTGGAGAAGGGGGCCACAAGCCAAGGAATGCAGGCAGCCTCCAGACACTGGAAAAGGCAAGGAAATTAATTCTCCCCCAGAGCCTCCAGAAAGGGATGCAGCCCTTCCAGCACCTGGTTTTAGCCCAGTGAGACCCATAGCAGACTCCAGAGCTCCAGAGCGATAAGGAGGGGCTGCACTGTCTGAAGCCACTAAGTCTGTGGTCATGCGCTACAGCAACAACAGAAAACCAGCTCAGGTATGGCCTGGGCTTTGGAGGCTGAGAAGGTCCTCAGGTGATTCTAATACGCAGCAAAGTATGGTGGCTACTGAACAAGGTAAGGACATGCCAGTGTGATTGCTTATGCAAGAAAATGCACGGAGACTTCATCCGGGAAGTCAGCAAGTCACCTCACCAAAGTAGGCACCATCCATCCTTGACCATGGACCACGGTTACTAGACATGGCTTATCTGAGCACATCACAGGACGGACGTGCTTTACCAGTGTGTGGCTAGCGTCCTTTCTAGACTGACCCACTCAACAGGCTAAATTTCCTTGGGATAAAGAACAATTATACCTATGATAGGCAGATTTCCTACAGAGCTAATTTTCTTATGAATACTGTCTTTCAAGGAAGGAACTGGCCAATAACTGAGTTAGATGCACATACATGAATTAGTACGTTCACATCAGCACGATCAGGAAAGGACTGAACTGTCCTCCTCTCTGTCCTTACACCATTAAGAACCTCTATTAGGATGGTAAAGCTAGAGGGTTTCTCCATTTGCTTTGGTGATCTATTTATTTATGACAGATGGATAGAATTAACTTTTTATGCATTTATGACAGATGAATGGAATAGTACCGTGGCAACAGATGAACGCAGTCTTTGTAGAGATGAAGAAAAGTGGGACTTGCGCAACCTGACAGGTGCAGCTCCCCCTTGGAGCGAGTACGCGCCCACCTCCAGGGCTCCAATGGTCGCCCACACAGGGTAAGCTTTCTTGAAAGCCGTTCCACCGTGAGCCTCCATGATACTATGACCAAAAGCTGAAACCTTTTACTTTTTTTACTTTTCTCTCCCCACTTTGTCTTCCTTAGAGAGGAGGCTAGTGTGAAATTTCATTTGTATCCCTTACAACTGAGGTGACGTTACGGGGCCCCTCAGCCACTCTGGGCTTCACCTCTGACAAACAGCAATAACACCACCTTCACAGTGCTATGCGCTGATTAAATGAAACGGCACAGATTAAAGGGCTTAGCACCTAGTAGGGGCCTTCGATAAACGCTCGCCTCACTGAAACTCAACCATTCTTCTGCTTCCACCCAGCACCTCTCTGCTGAAGCTGCTCACATCTCTTCCCTCTAGTCCTGTCCTCTCACCGAGCTCTAGTACCGTATCTCCCACCGTCCACTCGACACTGTGACTCGGATTCCTCACTGGCATCTCTCATTGGACGGGTCCAAACCGGACTGAGGATCTCCACTCACAAACCAGCGACTCCCCCCCTCCCCCATTCCCGACAGGGTCCATGCGGTAAAAGCACCGTCAGTCCCCTGCCTCCATCCCCTCTCCTCCACTCCTACTGCTGCATCTTTCACTCACGCCCCTGGACCCTCAACCACACAGCCTTCTGGGTAGGCGCCTGACTAAAAGCTCTGTCTCTCCCAAGCCATCCTGCTTGCGGGTTTGCAAACTAATCTTTCTCCAGCCAGGTTTGTCACATCGAGCCCTGAATAAAAAATCTTCAAGTATTTTTTGGCCCTGCAGCCTGGTATTTATGACGGAAGAGGAGCCAACTCCCCCCCGCCCCGGGTGTGTAGAGGACAACTCAGTGTGCCCTGGCCCTGCACTGGTGTACAACGCATTGAGCCACTTCACCCCGTGACCACATAAGGTAGAGCCCACAGGATAAACAGATCACAAAACAAAGCATTTTTAAAAGCAGCTACAGAAAACTGGACATTTTTTAACCAAATTTCTTTTCCTAGTGTTTAGTAACTACAATCTAAATCTGCCACAAACCACCCTCAATTGCATTAAACTATCAATATAAAAATCCATTGACGTTAAACTACTTTAGGTGTTTTGTAATATTAAAATCATTTAATAGACAAGCCTTTAGCATTTATATTAAATGGCAAATCTGGTCAATTTCAGATGTGTTCTTACCATTTTGTTCATTCAGTTCATTCCCAATTTCCTGCCCCATTTGTTTCTGGCGACTTATGATCGAGGAAAGGGCATCAAGGCCTGCGTCCTGTTCTGAAAGAAAAAGTGAGACAATTAACTCACTAAAAACCAAAGGAAAACAATTTAAAGTCTAGAAATAGACACAATATATGATCAAACTAACATTTGAAATCAGTCAGGAAAAGAGAGAAAATAGTTAACATTATTGGAACAAAATTAAAAAGTTAAACACTTATAACCCTCAGACCTTAAACTAAAATGATTTCCAGATGAATTACATTTTAAACATTACAAATGAATATAAGATTTGACTATATAACCATTTAAACATTCTGATACTTGATACATAAACAGCATGTACAAATCAATAAGAAAGACTTAATCTTCCAATTTTTTAAATGGGCAAAGGATATAGATAAGAAATGCACAAAAGAATAAAAAAGGAAAACAAATAAAAGCTCTGACATCACTAATTTTTTTAAAATATCAACAAAAAACAATACTGAGGTTTTTTTTTTTCTGACTTATCAGATTTGTAAGCATTAAAAAGAATGCTAACACCCAGGGTTAAGTAAAGTGTGAAGAAGCTCTAAGTGCTAAGTCACGGGAGGACAGTTAACACATCTTTCTAGAGAGCAAATCGTGCCTACGTCTTGATCGATTCTATGTCTAGGAAATGTGTGCAACAAAACATCTGGATGGTATGCCATGATGTATGTACAAGGATACTCCTTGAAACACTGCTTCCTTTGCCGCTTTTCAATTTATCGTCTCTCAGCTCCAAGTTCACCCTTTTTTGACTGCTCTGTGAAAATGGATCTGGGTCCTTTAAATAATTTTTCCATTGCCAGCTTTGGCGGTGGAGGAGACAGCAGAGATACTGTGGGGGAAACGGGTTTTGCTTCCTGACTCCAGTGCCCTCCTGACAGACTCCTGCCATGCTGACAGCTCCTTTGGTGTGCAGCGGCCAGCAGCACCCCAAGGCCAGCAACGTCTCCCAACACACCCCCCCCTCCTTGGGCAGTTTTGGAATAGAGTGCCTCCAGTAAGACGCCTCCCTGTGCACTGTTTTCCCTAGTACCCTAAGGACCCATCTCCAGGCAGTGTCGCCAGCTCGGCCCCACAGCGACTTCTCTGAAATCCAGTGAACCCCAGCTGTGCCCTCTTCAACCTGATCGTCACCTCAACCCTGGGGGTACTGCTGTGGGCGCTCTGTCTCCACAGGGGAGTGACTACACCTTCTACCTGCTATTTCTGTCTCTTTACTTCCTGCTGGCTAACCCCTCATTACTCTAACCCCCTGTTGTAGTTCAATAATTCCATACACTACATTTTTCCATGTTCGAATTTCTTTCTCCTGATTGGACCCAGATGGATACATTTATAATAGTGAAAAATTAGAAACAACCTAATGCCCAAACACAGAGATTTGTTTAAAAACAGAGTATAGGGACTTCCCTGGCAGTCCAGTGGTTAGGACTCCACGCTTCCACTGCCGGAGGGCCCGGGTTCAATCCCCCTGATCGGGGAACTCAGATCCCACTGAGCCGTGCAGTGAGGCCAAAACAAACAAGCGAAACACAGAGTACAGCCATAGAGTAAAACACTATATGGCCGTGAAAAGTGATATGGTACAGGTATATTTTGATTTCAAAAGAAGTTCATGATACGTTATTGGGTTAAAAAAGAAAAGCAGAATACAAAACAATGTATAGTAAGATAGCATTTTTGCTTTTAAAAAATGTGTTACCTTTCTAAATGTTTGAAAATTTAAAGAGAAAAGAACTCAAGTTACTCAAGATCCTTTATTTAAAAAAAATTTTTTTTAAACTCTAGGCAGTCCCAATCTCTTTATAAGTACTTTTTCCCTTTGCTTGCAGGTGCATTGGAAAGAAGATTCCAAGGCTGAGTCTAACGATTCTTTCCACCAAGCACTCTGCTGGGTGAGGGTAATGTGCCATTCGTGGCTCTACTTGTTGATCAGTTTTTTTTTTTTTTTTTTTTTAACGTCTGTTTCACATGAAGGACTCTCTACAAAAGCAGAAATCATAAAGGTCTTCTTGCCCCAGATCACATTAACAACACTTCCTTATATAATTTTTCCTAGTCTTTTTATGGAATTAAGCCATTATACAACTTGTTAATTCATCTGGAATTTATTTAAACTAATGGTGTGCGGTAAGGACCCCTTAGTAACGATTTTTGACACTACATGCTCTTTTAACTGTACAAATGAGCTGCTGTCTCTAGGGATCATTCCAAGGGACGATTTTATAGCAAAATCACTTTATAATGAGGTCCTTTTGGTCTTCAGTAACCACCTCTTGGATGGCCTCCAAGAAAAATCTATCATCAACCTAGTGCTGCTTTAGGATGACCGATGTTACAGTGAAATTCCAAATGCACCCCCCAAATAAACCATATATATTGTAGAACTGAGGGTCAAGTGTCAACGCGAATTAAAAGGTAAAACAATATAAAAAGAGAAAAGGAGATTCCTCTATGGTTTTCAATTAGGAAAAAAATCATTAAAGTCCTGAAGTTGCTTTACCTAGTGTAGACATAGAGTATGAATGAAAAATACCTATGTTACTCCTTTCACTTAACCTTGACTCATTATCTGACTTAACTACCTAAAGGTTATCTTGCTAATGCAAAACAGAAAGAGGGCTAAAAATTCTGCTCTACTCAAATCATTTCTATAAGAACTTAGTACCTCCTCACTATGTTTAAGTGCTACAATAAATTTTCATCCTATGATTCAGAAACACAGAAGGTCCAGATAACAGAGATGCTGTGTATGTAATAATAATATTGATGACTTGAGCTTCTACAAGTCTTTTTTTAAATTTTTACTGGAGTATAGTTGATTTATGATGTTGTTAGTTTTTGTTGTACAGCAAAGTGAATCGGTTATGCATATACATATATCTACTCCTTTTTAGATTTTTTTCCCATATAGGTCATTACAGAGTGTTGAGTAGAGTTCCCTGTGCTATACAGTAGGTTCTTATTAGCTATCGATTTTATATACAGTAGTGTGTATATGTCAATCCCAATCTCCCAATTTATCGCTCCCTTTCCCCCTTGGTAACCATAAATTTGTTACAGTTTGTTATCTGTGACTATTTCTGTTTTGTAAATAAGTTCATTTGTACCATTTTCTGAGCTTCTACAGGTCTTAAAGCAGCATTTCTAAGGGGAGGCAGTGTGGTCATCTTAGAGCCAGTGAACAAAATGCTGCTACTTGCAAAAATATCAACGATTATCAAGACCCATGCAGACAGCTACCCAGAACCATGTAAAACTACTACGATGTTGTAATCACAGCTCATTAACCTATCCTACCTTATTGATACCCTAAAGCATTATGATATCACAACAGATCATTTGCAACATACCATACTCTATTAATCATTCTTCAATTTTATAATGGTATTGACTTTAAAAACTGGATGACCATTGCACTACATAGAATAATGGCCCCCTAAAGATGTCCACATCCTAATCCCAGGAACCTGTGAATATATGACCTTACATGGCGAAAGAAACTTTGCAGATGTGATTAAGGGTAAGGAATTTGAGATGGGAGATGATTCTGGATTATCCATGGGGGGCCCAGTTTAATCACATGAGTCCTTAAAAACAGAGAATCTTTCCCAGCTGTGGTCAGAGGGAGGCATGAAGAAGGGTCAGAGAGATGCAACTTGCTGGCATTGAAGACTAAAGAAGGTGTCCAGGAGCCAAGAGATGTGGGTAGCCTCTAAAAGCTGGAAAAGGCAAGGGAATGAATTCTCCCCTGGAGCCTCCAGAAGAGAACCCAGCCCTGCCAACACCTTGATCGTAGCCCAGTAGCATCTATACTGAACTTCTGAGCTACAGAACTATAAGATAATAAACTTGTATTTTAAGTCCCTAAGTCTGTGCTAATTTATTATAGCAGCAGTAGAAAACAAATACAAGCATTTTTTGAAAAATCGCTTCAGAATAGTTAGGTGTTTGACTACTTCCTATCTTAAGACATGCAGAAAAACCATCTTCTAACTAAATACCATGTAATTGTGGGAGGACAATCTGGTGGCTGTAGATTAAAAATAAAGGGACAGTCATCATAATGTATTCTTGCCGAAAGTAACAGACGTCATTCTGATCAAGCCACTAAATCTAACTACCAATTTACAGAAAATATGTGGGACAGAGGAACACATTAAACAATGTGTGTGGATACAAATAGCAATTCTAGATAGTGGGAAACTATAGGGCAAATGTCCTTGTTTCGTCAAAGAAACAGCAAAGAAAAAAAGAGTTGGCAAAGGCACCTACCTACTAAAGAAACTTAAGGGACATAACAAATTAGTTGCAATGTACAGACCATATTCAGATCCTGAATTGAACAACCTGAAAAAAAAAAAAAAACCCATCATGGGACAATCAGGGAAATCAAATATCCAGTCGGTGTTCAGATTAAGAATTGTTAACTTATTAAGGGTAATAATGGCATGGTGGTTATGTTTCTGTTTTTTAAAAACAGTCCTTATCTTTTGCAGACATGCTTTAGAGTTATATTCTGGAATATTCACCAATGAAATTGTACAATGTCTAGGATTTGCTTCAAAAACAATCCAGGGATGGGCAGGTGGGTAGACATATAGATGAAACGAGATGGGCTATGGGTTGATAATTGCTGAAACAAGTGATGGGTAAGACAGAATCATTATCTTACTTTCTCCACTTTCATACATTTGAAACTGTCAAAAGTAACAAGTTACCAACATTTTAACAAGTAAATAAAACCAAGGGACATTCTTAAGAACTGCAACCTCAGGCCCCCGACTGAGCACATGACAAGAGCCGCAAGGGCTGGGGCTGTGTCTTCCTTTCCTATGGTTTTGCCCAACTGGTTCAGAGCCCAACTGGTGGTACAGAGCAAGTATTTAATAAAAGTGTTTAAACCAAGGAATGACCACAGAAGACCCTCTAGGTCTGTAGAAGGAAGAAATACAGTCTCTGCTACACACATATGGAATGACTTCTCATTAATACTAGACAGCTCTCTGAGTTTAGGTAATAGAAAAAGTAGCCGATGCTGTGTTGTCCGGTGCCCAGAGAGGAGCGATGGAAATTCCCACATTTGATATATAGGAGCTCTCCTTGAAGAAGGGGAAGTAGATGAGGTCACACTGGGTAAAGATAATCACTACATTGGAAAGACTCTTAGAGCAAGTTCTAGGAACAGATGTTTTTAAGATCTGGGGGGAAGGAATCTTGGTGTAGGTGACAGCTGCAAGAAAGGTTATCTTGAAAAACCTGTGAGGTTATGATTGCAAGTGTTCAAAGATGAGTTGCTTAGACGTGCCAGGGTACAACGCAGCCCGGCCGGCCACCTGCCCCACCGCTATTTCTATGAAAATACTTAGAGACCTAAGAACACAGAAACCCAGAACTAATGCACAACTTTCTGCTAGAATCCAGAAAGAACGTCTATAGACTATGGTAAGAATAGTTGGAGCTAATTAAGAAGCCCCAGCAACAGCGACCTCCTGGGTAGAGGTAGAGCAATTCTCCAATGTTTGCCACCCGCCATCTGACTCAGAAACAAGGGTCTGTACTGACCAAAAAAGCACCTTCCCTTGTTTTAGTGCAGGGATTTTTTTTTTTTTTTTTTTTTTTTTTTTGGCCGCAACGCACAGCTTACGGGATCTTAGTTCCCCGACCAGGGATCGAACCTAGGCCCCAGCAGTGGAAGCGCCAGGTCCTCACCACCGGACCGCCAGGGGATTCCCTCTCACAGGGATTTTTGAGGTGATCCAGTTATTGTCATCACCTCACCCATCTTCTGCTGAACGTCCATTCGCGCCTCAAATTATGGCTTAGGTAGCACAGAAGCTGAGGCCGGCTAACTGGCTGTAACGAGGCCTAGCTTCCGGGTCAGGGAAGGAAGGCATTCATTGCCTCGAGTCTAAGCTCTACCAAAAAACTGTTATTCAGGATGACTTTCCAAGTGTTTTCTAAAGGTCAACGAAAGTACAGAAAGGCTAACAGATTCCACAGGCAAAAGGAAGTTAGAAGCAACCCTTTGTGGTTGTGTATTTTTTTTCCAGTGCGGGACCTGGCCAGGAAGCAAAGCCATGGTAACCTCAGCGCATCACCAAGGTTCCTGGGGCAGAGAAAAGATTAATGAGGGTTTCGTGTAAAGATGACTTCCATTTTTGTGTTTATCCTTGAAAAACAGCTTGCTAAGAAATCAAGGCGGTGGGGGAGGGGGGCGGGGATAGAGCATTTCAAAACACAAAGAGTAGAAAAACATCCTGACCTATAATATATGCTGCTCCTCTCCTCCATTCTTTTATTCCCCCCCCCACCGAACCCCAAAAGCCAGCCGGCTTCCAAAGGGGGGGCATCTCAATAAGGGTGCTCTCGGTTTTGGAGACAATACAAACACATGCACGCAGCGTCCTCTGACACCTAGCCTACAGTAATCTCTGAATGAGCCACCTCCTCTGGGCAGGGATAACTTTTCCTGACTGAAAACAGTTTTTCTTGGCAAAAAGCAACAATGCCCAGAAAATTCATTAGTATTGGCTAGTAAGACATTCCTTTCAGGAACCATGAATCCTGAAAAGTAAAATCTGCCTTGTTCTTAATTTCTTCACTTTACTTCAGAAAATGGGTGAAATATATAGAGTTAAAGTGATATGGGAGGAACAGTACTTCATTCACCAGATAATTTCACTGTGAAAAGGGAGTTCAAAACAGAGTTAGACTTCTGCTTCTGGCCAAGAGGGACTGACAGGCACCAGATTTACTTCTGGCCCCAAACAACTGGAAAACAAAACACAAAACCACAGGCAAAATATATAAAACAACAGTTTCAAGACACAGACATCAGGAAATGAAGGACAGTGGTCCCCGAGACATGGGAAACAGATGAGATAAGCTCTCTGCCCCACACCATCGCCTTGAGAGAGTTCCCAGGCTATGGTGTGGGGAAGCCAGATCCCAGGTAGAGCCCAGCAGTCTCCCCGAATTGAGAAGAATCCAAAAAAACAGGTCCAGGTGGCTACAGTACATAGGGCACAGTACCAGAGAGCTGCACAGAGAGAAAATGCTGGAGATTTGCACAGGGTCCACCCTGAGACTTCAGGTGAGTGTTGATCAGGGCACATGGGTGAGGAAATTAAGGCTGGGGAAAGAACCACCTGAAAGCCTTAGAAGGAATAACTCTCTGAGCTCACAGGAATTGCACACATAATTCCTACCCCTACCCACCAGGTCACCTCATAATTCAAAGGGCATCAGAGAGGGTATGCAGAATGGCTCTGGCACAGGAGTGAGGGAAATCACCTCTTGACTGGAGTCCACAAACATTTTCTATAAAGGGCCAGATAGCAAATATTTCAGGCTTTCTGGTTCATATGGTCTCCACTGCAGCTACCCAACCCTGCCATTGTCACAGGAAAGCATCCATAACTAATAAACAAATGAACGAGCATGGTTGTGTTTCCATAAAACTTTATTTATGGACACTAAACTTTGAATATTATACAGCCTTTACAAGTCATGAAATATTCTTTGACTCTTTTCAACCATTTAAAAATGGAAAAGCCATTTTTACCTTGCAGACCATACAAAAACAGGTGGTGGGCCAGATGTGGCCCATAGGTCATGGTTTGCTGACCCTTACTCTAAAATAAACACTGCTCTGGTCCACCTGACAAAGCAAGACCCAAATAACTGCATCCCAGCAAAAAAAAAAAAAAAAAAAAAAACTCAAGAATATTTTTAGAAAGAAATATCTAGTAACTGAACAAAGAAAAACTCACATCTGGCTTTCAAATGAATATTTCCTCCATAAGATTAGAAACAAGGCAAGAATGTCTGCTCTCATAATTCCTACATTGTACTGGAGGTTGTAGCAAGTGTAATAAGGCAAGAAAGAAAAATAAAAGGCATCTAGATTGAAATGAAGTAAAACTACACCAATTAAAAGACAAAGACAGAGTGGATCAAAACACAAGAGTCAACTATATGTGGTCTATAAGAACCTCACTTTGAATGTAAAGAAATACATGGATTAAAAGTAAATGGATGGAGTGGGAGCGAAACCAACGCCTGCCTTCGAGCAGCAGCTGTGCCGCGGCCGCCGAGGGTTTCTGTGCCCAGGGCTGCTCCCACCAGTCTACAGCACAGGGCGTATCTTTGCAAACCTCTTCAAGGGCCTTTTTGGCAAAAAAGAAACACCCATTCTCATCGTGGGCCTAGATGCTGCAGGAAAGACCACCATCCCGTACAAAGTGAAGCTGGGTGAAATCGTGACCACCACGCCCACTACAGGCTTCAACGTGGAAACCGTGGAATACAAGCACATCAGCTTCACTGTGTGGGACGTGGGCGGCCAGGGCAAGATCCAGCCTCTGTGTGCCACTACTTCCAGAACACACAAGGTCTCACCTTTGTGGTGCACAGCAAAGACAGAGAGCGTGTGAATGAGGCCCGAGAGGAGCTTATGAGGATGCTGGCAGACGACGAGCTCAGGGACACTGTTCTGCTCATGCTGGCTAACAAACAGGACCTCCCCAATGCCATGAATGCAGTGGAGGTCACGGACAAGCTGGGTCTACACTCTGAGGCACAGGAACTGGTACATTCAGGCCACCTGTGCCACCAGCAGGGATGGGCTCTATGAGGGGCTGGACCGGCTGTCCGATCAGCTCCAGAACCAGAAGTGAGCTGGACTCCTCTCTCCTCCCCATTCACTCCCTCCTCCTACCCTCGCTTTACTCTCATGTGGCAAATGCGCCCCTGGGGTGTGAGTGCCAGAAGCTGTCTCCATGGTCGGTCACAGTGTGCTTCACCAGGCTGTAAATGTGCAGACGCTGCCTGCAACTGGGTTTTTATTTAATGTAAATAGTTTTTGTTTCCAATGAGGCAGCTTCTGGTACTCCTATGCAATAGTACTCAGCTTTTTTTTTTTTTTTTTTTTTTTTTTGTAAAAAGAAATCCAACCCACTGTTTAGTACTGAGAAGGGATTTTAGGCACACAGGTCATCCAGGAGTCGCCGTTTCGGATGAGCCGGGTGCTCCTCCTCTTGGGCTTTAGATCTGTGTTGAGATCCATTTTGGTGGTTGGTTTTTAACCCAAACTCGGTGCATTTTTTAAAATAGTTACAAGATAAGGAGAACACTTGAACACACAGAAGGGAGAAATGTGCCTAGTGTAGGTTCTGCAGTAATGGCCTGAATTCAGTCCACCGGTGGTCTACCTCCTGTTGGGAATGTGAAATGGGGCAGAACCAGCCATGATCCATTCTGCATGGTCACAGTAAGGTCCCTGTGATTTGCTCTGTCTCGGGTCATCCCACACCACATAGCATTTGTGCTTACACGGCCGCCCGGGAGATGGGCTGGAGGCTGCACCCACTGCTCTCAGACCCCTTGGAGGAACCCCAGCTTTTCTTGGGTCAGCATGGGCACTTTGGTTGGAACGCTCTGGTTGGAGCAAGAGCCCTGCAGTCTCCTTGCTTGCCTGCTCTGGGCTCTCTGGGGTCCCACCACAGCATGAGCACAGGTGGTCATCCTTGAACCCCAGCCCCTCGGAGCCCCTGTCTACATGTGCTTTCACTCCCTCAGCCTGCAAGGGTCAGATTTGCCATCGAAAATAACCTCTACTTTTTTCTTTTGTATTTTGATAAACACTAAAGAAGCCGGAGCTGTTAACCTTTACCTTGGGGAAAACCTCAGAACTGGTTTACTTGGTGTTGCAGAACCTCTTACTGCTTTCAATACACAATTAGTAATCAGTTTTGTACACTTGTTTTCAGTTTTCATTTCGACACACAAGCACTGTAATTACAGCTATTAGAATAAAATCTCTTAACTATTAAAAAAAAAAGTAAGTGGATGGAGAAAGATAAACCATACTAACAGTCATCAAAAGAAAGCAGGAGTTGTCATATTAATTTCAGACAGAGCAGACTTCAAAGCAAGTAAAGTTATCAGGGGTAAAGATTATTACATAATGATAAGGGGGTCAATTCTCCAAAATGACATAACAATCCTTAATGTGTATGCACCTAACAGAGCAAACTACATGAGATGAAAAGCAGAGAGATGCAAGGAGGAAGAGATAAATCCACTATCATAGTTGGAGACTTCTACACCCCTCTATCAGAAATGGACACATCTAGCAGGCATAGTTAAACTCAACACCACGATCAATCAACTGGATGTAATGGACATCTACAGACTGTTTTATCCAACAACAGCAGAATACACATTTTTCTCAAGCTCACATGGAACATTCACCAAGATAGACCACATTCTTGGCCATAAAACATACTTTAATAAATTTAAAAGAACAGAAATCATACAGTTCTGCTCTTGGAATACAATGGAATTGAACTAAAAATCAACAACAGAAAGATAGCTGGAAAATCCCCAAATATGTAGACATTAAACAATATATTTCTAAATAACACATGATCAAAGAAGTCTCAAAAGAACTTTAAAAATATTTTGAACTAAATGAAAATGAAAACACAACTTACCAAAATTTATGATACAACAAAAGCACTGCATAGAGGAGAATTTATAGCAGCAAATACATATATTAGACAAGAAGAAAGATCTAAGATCAATAGTCTAAGTTTCCACCTCAGGAAACTAGAAAAAGAAGAGCAAATTAAATCCAAAATAAGCAGAAGGAAAGAAATATTAAGAATTAGAGCAGAAATCAATGACACTGAAAACAGGAAATCAAGAGAGAAAAAAATCAATGAGGGCTTCCCTGGTGGCAGAGTGGTTGAGAGTCTGCCTGCAAATGCAGGGGACACGGGTTCGAGCCCTGGTCTGGGAAGATCCCACATGCCGCGGAGCAAATGGGCCCGTGAGCCACAACTACTGAGCCTGTGCGTCTGGAGCCTGTGCTCCGCAACAAGAGAGGCCGCGATAGTGAGAGGCCCACGCACCGCGATGACGAGTGGCCCCCGCTTGCCGCAACTAGAGAAAGGCCTCGCACAGAAACGAAGATCCAACACAGCCATAAATAAATAAATAAATAATCAATCAATCAATCAATGAAACCAAAGCTGGTTCTCTGAAAAGATCAATAAGTTCAATAAGCCTCTAGTCAGGCCAACTATGAAAAAAAAGAAAGGACACAAACAACTAATATCAGAAATGAAAAAGTAAGCTGAAACACATCATTGTAAATAGTAGTGATGTCCACTTTTTCATTTCTGGCAACTCTTTAAAATTAATTTTTATTGGAGAAGAGTTGATTTAAAATGATTTCCTGGATACACCAGGAAACTCAGACACCAGCATCTCCACCACTTGTGGGGGCAGTGGGGTGGTGGGGGGAGTGTTTGTCTACAGAGAAGCTCCCTGGAGAATGCAACAAACAGTACCATAAAATTTACAGTAAAATAGGAACAGAGGCAGCCAGTTGATTTTGCACAGGTATATGCAAGCACTTCAAACCATCCACTCTTCTCGAACCCTGGCATGCCAACTGTCCATCACAGCACCTTTAAAAACACAGGCACAAACACCACGAGTGTTTGCCCATAGGGCTGTGTGGTTCTGGATTTTATGAGAAAGCCATCTTTAATATACAGGGTTATAAAACGTTGCCAGGTTATAGACTTACAGATTTCCTTTTTATACAAGTTCAAATGCTGCAACCATGACAAATCAGTGTCATTAGGGCATCCTCATGTCTCCACAATCATCTCATCAAAATTGCACCACATCAAAGGAGTTTCCCCATCAACCATCAGCTATGACATGTGGTGCTTTTTAGGATACAGATGCATTGTTTACGAACAGCTAATGGGTGAAACCACAGACCAACACATAGGATTTCAGGATAAACAAGAAAAATCACATGATCATATCACCAGATGCAGAAAACATATCAGACAAAATCCAACGTCCGTCACTAATAAAAACTCTCAGTAAACTAGGAATAGAGAGGAAGTTCCTCAACTTCATATCTACAAAACCCCCACAGCTGGACTTCCCTTGTGGCGCAGTGGTTAAGAATCCGCCTACCAATGCAGGGGACACGGGTTCAAGCCCTGGTCCGGGAAGATCTCACATGCCGTGGAGCAACTAAGCCCATGCACCACAACTACTGAGCCTGCGCTCTAGAGCCTGTGAGCCACAACTACTGAGCCCTCACGCCACAACTACTGAAGCCCACGTGCCTAGAGCCCATGATCCACAAGAAGCCACTTCAATGAGAAGCATGCACACTGCAACGAAGAGTAGCCCCCATTCGCCACAACTAGAGAAAGCCCGATCACAGCAACGAAGACCCAATGCAGCCCAAAAAAAAAAAAAAAAAAAAAAAAAAAACCAACCCCACAGCTAACAACATACTTAATGATATGAAACTCAAAGCTTTCCCAGTAAGGTCAGGTAAAAGACAAGGATGTCCCTTCTCGGCACTTCTTTCCAGCATTGTACTAGAAGTTCTAGCTAATGCAATCTGAAAAGAAAAGGCATACAGATTGGGAAAAAAGAAAGAAAACTTCATTTACAGGTTATATGATCACCTAAGTAAAAAATCCAAAAGAACTGACAAATCTCCAGGAACTAAAAAGCCATTATAGCAAGGTTGCAGGATACAAGGCTAATATACAAAAGTCAATCTCTTCCCTATATACCAGCAGTGAATGGGTGGAATTTGAAATTAAAAACACAATACCACTTAAATTAGCACCCCCAAAAGTGAAACACTTAGGTATAAATCAAACAAAATATGTACAAGATCTAAATGAAAAAAACTACAAAACTGATGAATGGAAGCAAAGAAGAACTAGATAAATGGAGAAATATTCCATATTCATGGATAGAAAGACTCAATATTGTCAAGGTATCAGTTCTTCCCAACTTGATCTATAGATTCAACACAATTTCAATCAAAATCCCAGCAAGTTATTTTGTGGATATCAACAAACTGATCCTAAAATTGATATGGAGAGACAAAAGACCCAGAAGAGCTTACACAATATTGAAGAAGAACAAAGTTAGAAGACTGACACTACTCGACTTCAAGATTTACTATAAAGCTATAGTAATCAAAACAGTGTGGTACTGGTCAATGGAACAGAACAGAGAGCCGAGAAACAGACCCTTATAAATACAGTCAACAATCTTTGATAAAACAGCAAAGAAAATACAATGAAGTAAAGACAGTCTTTCAACAAATGGTGCTGGAACAACTGGACATTCACATGCGAAAAAATGAATCTAGACCCTACATTCTTGACAAAAATTCAAAATAATCATAAATCTAAATGTAAAACAAACCTATAAAACTACTAGAAGATTACATAGGAGAGAACCTAGATGACCTTGCATATGGCAATGACTTTTTTCTTATCACTTCATTCCTTCTTCATGCTCTTTTATGTAGAAAGTTTCTAATCTATGTTATTTTCCTTCTCTCTAAATAACCTTTGAACCATTTTTGCAAGGCAGGTTTACTGGCAAATTTTCTCAATTTTCATATGTCTAAGAAAGTATTTCTCCTTCAGTTATGAGGGATAATTTCACAAGGTACAGAATTCTAGATTGGTGAGATTGTTTTGGAGGGTTTTTTTGGCAACGCTTTAAAGATTTCATTCCACTTTCTTCTTGCTTGCATGGCTTCTGAGAAGTCAGATGTCATTTTTACATTTGTTCTTCTAGAAGTGAGGGGTTCTTTTTTGTTTTGTGTTGTTTTACTTCTAGATTCTTTTGGATTTTTTTTTATCTTTGTGATTTTCTGTACTTTGAAAATGATATGCCTAGGTGTAATTTTTTTGGTATTTATCCTGCTTGGTGTTCTGAGCTTCCTAACTCTGTGGTTTGGTGTCTGCCATTAACCTGGGGGAAATTCTCAGCCACTTTTTCAAATATTTTTTGTTTTTTTCTCTCTCTTCTCCTTCTGGTATTCCCATTACACATCTGCTACACCTTTTGCAGTTGTCCCAATGTCCTTGGATATTTTGTTCTGTTTTATATCAATCTTTGTTCTTATTGCTTTTCACTTTTTGAGGTTTCTATTGAGATATCCTCAAGCTCAGAGATTCTTTCCTCAGCCATGTCTAGTCTACTAATAAGACCATCAAAGGGATTCTTCATTTCTGTTACAGTGTTTTTGACCTCTAGCATTTCTTTTTGGCTCCTTCTCTCTGCTTCCATTACCCATCTGTTCTTCAATGCTATCTACTTTATCAGAATCCTGAGCATCTTAATCATTGTTTTAAATTCCTGGTCTGATAATTCCAACATTCCTGGCATGTCTGGATCTGATGTTTGCTCTGTCTCCTCAAATTATGTTTTTTTGCCTTTTGGTGTGCCTTGTAATTTCTTCTTATTAGACAGGATGTATGTGGTAAAATGAACTGCTGTAAAAAGACCTTTAGTAAAAGGTGGTGGTAAAGTGTGGGCATTAAGGGAGTGTTCTACAGTCCTATCATTAGGTCCCAGTCTTTAGTGAGTCTATGTCTCTGGGCTGTGAACGTCACAAGTGTTTCAACGTTTTTTCCTCCCCTTGCCACTTAGGTGGGACAGGATGGCTAGTGGGCTAGAGTTAAGGCATTTCCTTTCCCCCAGGTCAGTCAGACTGATATAATCTAGCAAGTTAGGTCCTGGTTAAGTAGTTTCTCCTGAGGATGAAACCTTGTTAAGAAGAACAGAGTGCTCTAGCATATTCCAAAATGGTTCCTTTTCCCCTCTCTCTGCCAGAAACGGGAGGGGATTTTTCTCTGGTATTTACTGTGAGAACCTGGTAGAGCTCCTAGAGGTGAATCTCACAAACTTGTGAGGATCCCACTATGACTGGGTCCCCTGGAGTTTTTAATTCTCAGATTTGTCCACACTGAGCCTCCAGCAACTCACCAATTACAGTTCAGATTTTCCTACCCAGCTGGTTCTCACACTGGTTTCTGCTCAGAAGTCTCTGCTCCAGCAAGCTGTGACTCCCTGTATTCTCCTGTCTCTCCAAATCTTGCAGGAAGTGATTTGCCCTGTGTCCTCCTCTCTTACAGATCCAAGAAGAGTTGGTGACTTTTTCAGTCTGTTCAGCTTATTATATTACTGATTTTTAGGATGGAGTAGTGACTTCCAAGGTCCATTACAGGCAGAACAGGAAACGAGAAGTCTGGCAATGACTTTCAGATACAAAACCAAAGGTACAATCCATGAAAGAAATAATTGATAAGCTGGACTCCATTAAAATTAAAATCTTCTGCTCTGTGAAAGATACTATCAAGGAAATAAGAAGGCAAGTCATAGACTGGGAGAAAATATTTGCAAGAAATATCTAATAAAGAACTGTCACCTAAAACATACAAAGAACTCTTAATGGACCAAAGGTCTTAACAGATACCTCACCAAAGACAACATACAGATGGCAAATAAGCATATGAAAAGATGCTCCACATCATAAGTCATGAGGGAAATGCAAATTAAAACAAGAGATACCACTACACATCTATTAGAATGACCAAACCCTGGAAACTGACAACAACAAATGCTGTCAGGATTTGACAGGATGCGGAGCAATAGGAACTCTCAATTCATCACTGGTGGGGATGAAAAGTGGTACAGTCACTTTCGAAGACAATTTGGTGGTTTCTTATAAAACTAAACATTCTTACCATGTGATCTAGCAATTGCACTCCTTGGTATTTATCCAAAGAGTTGGTAAATTACATGTACACAAGAACCTGCACACAGATGTTTATAGCAGCTTTTTCATAACTGCCCAAATATGGAAACAATCAAGATGTCTTTCAGAAGGTGAATGGATAAACAAACTTGGTACAAGCGGAGAGTGGAATATTATTCAGTGCTAAAAAGAAGTTAGCTATCAAGCCTTGAAAAGGCATGGAAGAACCTTAAACACATACTACTAAGTGAAAGAAGCCAATCTGAAGTCTACATACTGTATTATTCCAACTACTGATATTCTGGAAAAGGCAAAACAATGGAAATGGTAAAAAGATCAGAGGTTGCCAAGGGTTGAGGGAGGAGGGAGAGAAACAGGCAGGGCACAGAAGATTTTTAGGGAAGTGGAAATACTCTATGATATTGTAATGAAGGATATGTCATTTTATATTTGTCCAAACCATAGAATGCACAACACCAACAGTGAACCCTAAGATCAACTATGGACTTCGGGTGATTAGGATATCTATGTAGGTTAATTAATCATAACAAATATACCATTCTGGTGGTTGATAATGGAGGAAGACTATGCATGTGTGGGGAAAGGGGTTATATGGGAACTCTCTGTACCTTCCTCTAAATTTTGCTGTGTACTTAAAACTGCTCTTAAAAGTCTTTTTAAAAAAAGTAAAACTGTCTTTATCCACAGATGGCATTGACCATTTGTATAGAAAATCCTATAGATTCTACCCAAAAGCTATTAAAAAATTAGTGAGTTTATTAGCAAGGCTGCATGATCCAAGGTCAGTATACAAAAATCAATTGTATTGGGCTTCCCTGGTGGCGCAGTGGTTGAGAATCTGCCTGCCAATGCAGGGGACACGGGTTCGAGCCCTGATCTGGGAAGATCCCACATGCCGCGGAGCAACTGGGCCCGTGAGCCACAACTACTGAGCCTGAGCGTCTGGAGCCTCTGCTCCGCAACAAGAGAGGCCGCGATAGTGACAGGCCCGCGCACCGCGATGAAGAGTGGCCCCCACTCGCCGCAACTGGAGAAAGCCCTCACACAGAAACGAAGACCCAACAGCCAAAAATAAACATAATAAATAAATAATAAAAAAAAAAGTCAATTGTATTTTTATATACTAGCCACAATCAGAAGTAGAAATTTATAAATGTCAATAAGAGAACAAAAAATATGAACTACTTAGGGATAAATCTGATAAAAGATGTATAAGACATACAGTGAAAACTACAAAGCACTGCTGAGAACAATGAAAGAACTAAATAAATGGAGAGATATACCATATTCATGGATCAGAAGACTCAATATTGTTAAGATGTCAATTCTCTGGGGGTTTCCCTGGTGGCGCAGTGGTTGAGAATCTGCCTGCCAATGCAGGGGACACAGGTTCGAGCCCTGGTCTGGGAGGATCCCACATGCCGCAGAGCAACTAGGCCCGTGAGCCACAATTACTGAGCCTGCGCGTCTGGAGCCTGTGCTCCGCAACAAGAGAGGCCGCGATAGTGAGAGGCCCACGCACCGCGATGAAGAGTGGCCCCCACTTGCCACAACTAGAGAAAGCCCTCGCACAGAAAGAAAGACCCAACACAGCCATAAATAAATAAATAAATTAAATAAACCCCAAAAAAAGTTAAAAAAAAAAAAAGTCAATTCTCCCCAAATTAAAGATGCAATGTAATCCCAATCAAAAGCCCACGAGGCTTTTTTGTAGAAATTGAAAGCAGATTCTGAAATTCATATGGAAATGCAAAAGATCTAGAATAGCCAGTCACATTTTGAAAAAGAACAAAGTTGGAAGACTTATACTACCTAACTTAAAGACTTGTGGCAAAGGTACAATAATGGAGACAGTGTGGCACTGATGTAAAGATAAACAAATGGACAAACAGAACAGAATGGAAAGTCCAGAAATAGGCCCACACCATATACGGTCAATTGATTTCCGACAACAGTAAAGTAATTAAGTAGAGAAAGGATACTCTTTTTCTTTCAAATGGTGCTGGAACAAAATAGATATGCAAATGAAAAAAAAGAAATGCATTTCTATTTATATCTTGCTATATTAAAAAAAATCAATTCAAAGTAGACCATAGACCTATTGTAAAACCTAAAACTATAAAATTCCTAAAAAAGGCAGTAAATCTTTGTGGCTTTAGATAGTCAAAGATTTCTAATTGGACTTCATTAAAATTAAGAACCTCTGCTCTTTAAAGGACATTAAGAAAACCAAAAATATAAGCCACAGATGGGGAGAAAACATTTCTAAAACATAAATTCTGACAAACATATAAAAGGATATGTTTTTTAAAATTCTTAAAACTCAATAATAAAAGACGAACAACCCAATTAAAAATAGGTAAACAATTTGAACACATACTTCCATCGAAGAAGACACGCTGATGACAAATAAGCACATGCCAAGATTCAGTCATTGGGGAAATACATATTAAAACCACGATGAAATGCAACTACACACCTACTTGAATGTCTCAAATTAAAGACTTTCTATAACACTCTTTGGTGAAGATCTGAAGCAATTAGGACACAAATTCTTCTGATGGCGATGTAAAATTGTACAACCACTTTTGAAATGAGTCTGGCAGTTTCTTTCAAAGTTAAACATAATGGGGATATATGTATATGTATAGCTGATTCACTTTGTTATAAAGCAGAAACTAACACACCATTGTAAAGCAATTATATTCCAATAAAGATATTTTAAAAAAAGTTAAACATACGCCTCAGTCATTCCACCGGTATTTACCTAAGGAAAATGAAAATGTATGTCCATACAAAGACTTGCACGTGAATGTTCATATCAGTTTTATTTGTATAATACAAAATACGCATCAACAGATGAATGGATATGCAGAACGTGGTCAATTTATGCAAGGGAATACTATTCTGTAATGTAAGAGAATGAAATACTAATCCATGGAACAACGTGGATGAACCTTAAAATAGTTACACTGAGATAAAGAGGCCAGACCCCACCTCCCCGCAACAAAAGAGCACATACTGTATGATTCCATTTATACAGAAAAATAAAAAACTAATTTGTAGCAACAGAAAGCAGATCAGCAGCTATCTGGGGATGTGGGAGGGACAACAGTAAGATTTACAAAGAGACATGAAGAAAACTGTCGGGAGTAATGATTATGTTTATTATTTGGATTGTACTGATGGTTTCACAGGTGTATACACCTATCAAAGCTTACTAAACCATACACTTTACATACGTGCTATTTACGATGTCAACCACACCTCCATAAAGCTGTTTTTAAAAAAGTAGAATAACATCTGTAACACTGACATGAAAAAATGTCTCACACATATTAAATTTTTTAAAAAGCTGTGCAATTATCTGTATCATGATCTCATTTACGTAAAATATGTGTGCTTATACTGAATATACAGTATATATGCATGTATGTATGTATAGAAAAAAAAGCCTGAAGAAATATATTGTTAACCTGTTTACAGTTTGAGATCAGAGAAACAATATATATAGCTTTTCATTTTATATATCCCTATATTGTTTGAACTTTGTATAACAATTATGCGTTACTTCTGAAATTAACAAAGAGAAGAAATTAGCAGTTTTAAAAGCCACTGGACAAGATGAACTTGAAGGTAAAAGCCAAAATCACTTCTTTGTACAGCAGAAACTAACAACATTGTAAAGCAACTATATTCCAATAAAAAAGAATAAAATAAAAAGTAAAAAATAAAACAAATTGACTTATGTATGAAGAAAATGGAGTCTTTTCTTTGGAGAATGATCCCCAATCATGGAGAACAGGGAGGGGGCACATGCCTCAGAGTCACCTGGACTGATCAGACTCAGAACTGCTCTGTCCCTCTCCCAGGAGAGAATCCCTACTTCCATGAGCTACCTGGATGGACAACAGCGTTTGTCTAATCCTCAGGTATCTTGAGGCACAAAAGCGCCAAGAGCTCTCAAAGACCAACAGCTTTACCTCCGATTTTCAGTGGGTATAAGGAATATCCAAAGCTATGATAAAAAAATCTGACAATGTTTCTGAGCCCACGCTCTTGGGGTATTTAGTACCTTGGATAATTTGCTGCTGCTGTTCCCGGATTTCATCAAAACCCAAGCCTCTGGTCTCCTCCGGCTCCTCGAAGAGCCAAGGGTTGGGTACTCCTCGCTTGGCCCCTCCAGTCATCAGGCTGGACCTGAGAACAAGATTAAAGGCGTTACATAACTCGAAAAATACAGCTCTGCTGCAAATCACTCCCATGAGTGCAGCGGGGGCTAGCCTCGCCTGCTTTGAAAATTCAATTCAACTGCAATTTACTGCATGCTTAGTTTATGCCAGCAACTGTGTTCAGTGCTGGAAGAGATACGCAGATGAATAAGGCCCAAGCCTGGTCCCCAGGAGAATTACAGCCTGTGAAGGAGACTGTGGCAGCGTGTAATACTCTTACTAATCCTCCATGAGACATCTGAGTCAATAATCATAAATGAAGGTCTTAACTTTCAAAACACAAGGGCAAATGGAACTGGCCTTTCTATTAGGACAAAGTCTGTCTCACAGGTGGCACCAAAGGCACAAATATTATTTCTCAAGAAGATATAATGTTGCCACTACAGGTTATAGCATTAAAAATGACCACTGACTTTCTTGTTAGAGGGTATTTGGCTGCTCAGATAGAAACACATGCAGGGTTTCAAAACCAATTCTATGAATATAGCGTAGCATTTATGACACAAATTCTCAATTATCCATCTTAATCTTGACTCCCTCTCATAACCCACACGCTCCTTCTGCACCAGACATATTAGGCTCCTTGCTGGCCAAGGAACACAGAACGCACATTTCTGGCCTCAGTCCCACGTTTACAGGATCCTTCTCAACCCAGGTATCTCCTGTCTCCACCTGCCCACATTCTGTCCAAACTGTGAGGACCATCTTGTGGATGAAACCATATCCGACCACTTCTATCCAGAAGGGAACAGCCACTCACTTTATAGTATGACTCATAGGATTCTTTTTAAAATGATGGTAATGGGGGACTTCCCTGGTGGCACAGTGGTTAAGAATCCGCCTGCCAATGCAGGGGACACGGATTCGAGCCCTGGTCTGGGAAGATCCCACATGCCATGGAGCACCTAAGCCCATGTGCCACAACTACTGAGCCTGTGCTCTAGAGCCTGCCAGCCACAACTACTGAAGCCCACGCGCCTAGAGCCCGTGCTCCGCAACAAGAGAAGTCACTGCAATGAGAAGCCCGTGCACCGCAAAGAAGAGTAGCCCCTAGCTCGCCGCAACTATAGAAAGCCCGTGAGCAGCAACGAAGACCCAACGCAGCCAAATATTAAAAAAAAAAAAAAAAAATGGACCATGCTCACCAGCTCTACTTCTTGACCCTCAGGGTTCACTCTTCAGCCCCTGGGATCCAACTTCTACCCCATCACTCTGCTGAGACTTTTCTCAACCATAACCTCCTTACTGCCATAAACCTCATCCCAGTTCTCACTTCACCCATCCTCCAGGCCTCACTGGCCACTGCTGACCTTCTTCCAGTATCCAGGAAACCCCTCCTCCCTCGGCTCCTTCCACGCCCCTCTCTCCCACGGGCAGGTCCTTCTCTGTAACTTGCAGGTACCTCTTCTTCCATCTGCCCTTTAAATAGCAGTGTGCCTCAGGGATTCTATTTAGATCTTCTCTTCTTGCTATACTGTCTCTCCCTGGGCAATTTTACCTGTGGTTTACAGGCTGTAAGGACCGATGCTAGCAGTGCTTAGACCATTTTTATGCCCCAATACGAATGAAACAGGCCATATTCTCTTGAGTCATCATGGTGGTGGATTCTTACCTGGGGCTCCCGCCCTGGCAGGGCACTATCAGAAATCTGAGGGTGGGGGAGGAATGGCATACAAATAGTTAAAAAGAAACCCCACATATCACAATCCAGGCGAGGCAGGTCCTCCCACCCCTCATCCTGATTGAAAAAATCACTGACCTTCAAATTTCTCTACCCACACCATCTCCCTACAGGCTCTTCTATCTGCATTTATGGATTTTCCTTTAGGACTCTCCAGGTGGGAACTCCACTCCAAATTCAACACACCCAAAATCAAATTCACTACTTTCACCTCATAAGCGGTTTCTTCTCCTATCCTTTCTAGCGGCATCACTGTATTCCCAAGTCATCCAACACCCCCCTCCTCACCCCCACCCCCCGGCCACGTCTCATCAATTCCCAAGACCACCCTTCGGAGCTGGTTCTCAAGTCCACGCCCCAAGTCCATCCCCGCTGGTGCTGCCTCAGCTCAGACCTCATCATCTCTCGCATAGAAGATGCTCATAGCCTCCAACCGCTCTCCTTGTTCCCAGTCACCCCGATTCCAATCACCTTACGCTCTGCTGCCAGAACGATCTTTCTAGAACACAGATCTCCCCTATTTTGAAACTGTCACGACTCCCTAAGAAGCTACAGGTCAAACTTAAGCTTTACAACATGGCCCCAGTGATCTCTGCAACGTCATCTCCCGACACCCCCTTCCATACCCTACTCTTCCTTCAGCCTTACAGACTCTCACCACGTCTCAGACAAAGGCACAAACTTTCACACTCTCATGTTTTTGTATGAGTCTGGAGGGTCCCCACCCCCACCCCCACCCCCACCCCTTTGTCCATCTGGCAAAATTCTATTCATCCCCTAAGGCTCAACTCAAATGTCACTTCTGCTGTTTAGTCTTTCCTGATTCCCGTCCCCACCCCCCCCTTCCCTTAAATCAATCACTCCTGGTGCTCTCATGGCACTTTGTGCAAAACCTCCAACGTGGCATTTATCAAGCAGGATTGTAGTTAGTTATTTACTCATCTGTCTCCCTTCCTAAATTATGAGCTCTGGAAGGGAAGAGGCCACATGACAGTCATGTTTATATCCCTAGGACCAGAAAGACAGTTCCTCTGAGTATGCTGGAGAAGCATTCAGTATGTGTTTATGAAACAGAACTAAGAAAACCACTGAGCTTTTTCAGCAAGAGAGACAAAAATGAGAGAGGGGTATTTGACATTTATCTTGAGATTAAAAAAAAAAAAGGCAAAGGAAAACTTAACTGCTACCTGCCTTCAAGAGTTTAGCAGCAAAGACTGACGTTGTTCAAGCAGATGGAGAGAATTTTAACTTGAACGGGAATTCTGTCACTAAAACACCTTGCAGCTCAAGCCCACTTTTGGAAGGACGATGAAGGAGTGTTTCTCCTTTGAAAAGTCAGCTAAAGAAAGGAAATGCTAAATACTATGCTTCTGAGGTTAGGGTAGACTTGAAGTGTTTTTAAAAATAAATCCATCATTTTTACCTATATTTTCAAGATGGAACTTATCTAATAAATGGAACTTATCAAATAAATGCCACATTACTAAACAGGTTAGCTATCTGTCTCAAAAAGATTTTACCAAAAAGTTTCATAGTCCCTTCTGACACTGTAAAAATATTTCATTTTTATCCCCCAAAGAAAGTGATACACATTATTAAATTATGACAATATGGGGGGGGGGTTGCAGTTAATCCATGTTTTTCTGCTGACAAATGTAGTTGCAACTTGTCAGAGTTCACAGGGAGGGTGTTCTTATCAACCGAATACAGAACTGAAAAAGCAGTGAATTCCAAGCAGCAGCTTTTCTTAGCATTTCCAAAAGATGTCAAAGTGACCATAAAATGTTTGTTTTGTCTGAAAAAACAGTGTTTGAGTATTCACAGGCCACAGAGAGGTCTGCAGTCAGGACTAGAGATGATATTTCTAGGGTGTCAGTGAGGTGAATCGAGTCTACAGAGCTTTGTAACTAGACTTGCCTGTAGGTGTGAAAATGCTACTATGGTCTGAAAGGGCGATTCCTTTCTCAAAGCTTTCTCAGCTAGTTTCTTTCCATGAATATAAAGATGCACAGAGGCTCAACTTTCAATCAGAAAATAGTTTCTTTGACATACATTCTTTAAAGGAAAAATCTGGGGCTTCCCTGGTGGCGCAGTGGTTGAGAATCTGCCTGCCAATGCAGGGGACACGGGTTCGAGCCCTGGTCTGGGGGGATCCCACATACCGCGGAGCAACTAGGTCCGTGAGCCACAATTGCTGAGCCTGCGCGTCTGGAGCCTGTGCTCCCAACAAGAGAGGCCGCGATAGTGAGAGGCCCGCGCACCGCGATGAAGAGTGGCCCCCCACTTGCCGCAATTAGAGAAAAGCCCTTGCACAGAAACGAAGACCCAACACAGCCAAAAATAAATAAATAAATTAAAAAAAAAAAAAAAAAAAGGAAAAATCTGGCCACAATATCCAGGCTGGCTTACACTGAGGAGAGGCCGCAGTCAGGGAGGTAGACCAGAAGGCTAGTGCCATTTAGGCAGAAGGGGATGGGGGGCTGGATGAGGGAAAGGACAAGATGGAATGGCAGGGAAGGGACAATTCACCCAGCAATTCAAAGGAAAGCCCCACAAAAGTGCTGGTGAGTAGAATGGATACAGAGGAGAAAGATTTCCAAACTGGGTGACTTGGAGAACTGACACAACTTAGGGAAATGTTTCATTTCCTTTTGGGATTTTCTCAAATTTCAACATAACTCCCGTAGTTAACCCCCAAAGTAAAACTACTGTCGAGATCATAAGCTATGGATTTGTGGCTACTTGTAGCCATATTTACTAGACAGCTAACTTCTTTAAGCCCAGTACTCTGTCCAATTCTGTTTTTGTATCCCATCCACCTATTCATCCAACCATCCTTCCTACACACACTTACTGAGTCCCTTCTATGTGCCAGCATGAATCTAGGGCTTTGGAAGAGAACGAGAGAGACAAATACCTGACCTCAGGGAGCTGGTACTCCAGGGACAATAAATGCCTAACACTGTGCCTTTTGCAAAGTACTCAAATTTTTGTTGTTGTTGTTAACTAATTGAATAAAGATTAGTCAATTTGTTTAGACTAATTAGTATTAGTCCAGAACAATAAGACCTCAAGCAAGGAAAATCTCTTAACTTACACGTCATCCAAGGAAAGTCTCACCACAGCATCTTTAAAATCTACCGCAAGCAAATAATTTTTTAATTGTAAACCACTCTCATTTTTCTCCCTATTCACTGCTGGCTAAAGGTTACCATAAGAAGTTTTAAATGTAACGTTAAAATTTAACAAAACCGTTCACAGAAGAACACAAATGCAGGGTGGGAAAAGGCCATCAGAAGTCATTATTTTGGCCTCTGACCTGAATTTGAGAAACCTCTGTGTGCTATTCTCGAGTCATCCAGGCAAGCTAAAATCAAGCAAATAAAACCAAAGGGAACAATTCTTTACTTTTACCTTAATGTCACTGTCATGGTACCTGAAAAGTCGAAGGAGGAGAGGAACGGGTGATTAAAAAAATAAACAGAATTCTTAGGTTTTGTCTATTTTTTAAATTGAAGTATAGTTGATGTACAATGTTGTGCTAATCTCTGCCGTACAGCAAAGTGACTCAGTTATACACATGTAGACTTTTGTTTCCATTATCGTTTATCACAGGATACTATAGTTCTCTGTGCTATATATTAGGACCTTGGTGTTTAAAAACCTAACAATTCTAAGTGAAAGGTGAATTAGCTGCTCTGCCAAATGTCTGGTGACTGAGCGCCATCTGCTGGTTAGTGATTAAAGTACAAAATAAATGTTAAGCAATCCAATAATTACCATTTATTACAAGCAGCTCCTTAACTTTATTACACAGTGGAGTCTTGAAAACACGTTTAGAAACAGAAAGAGTGAAAGTCAACAATATGCTTACATATTACGAGGGAGTTTCTGTTGTGCCTTTTCGACACTCTTTTCAATAACAAATGTTCTACGTCTTCTTTCACTTTTTTCTGCATGACCAAACACACTTAAATGATAAATCCAATGAGAACCCAATGAGGCTGACAATTTGCATTTAGGCATTAGGCGTGCCCAGTGATTTCCACCTTTGCTTCAACTTGTTTTCCCCCTTATTTGTTTCCATTCTCACTCATTTAAAGATACAAGGCACTAAAATATTCAATTAATTGTGCAAATTAACACTGTTCTCTGGACAAAGATGCAAGTCCAGTAAAATGAAATTATTGGCTGGCAGGGAGTAGAATTAAACACTACAGAACTCTACAGGGTTAAAAATTCTATGCTAGTAGAATTTTATATTTGTCAGCTGATGTACAAAAATCCAAATTTGGCATTGAGACTGTTGAAGGGTGTGACTAATGTATATGCTCAAGATGCACAAAAGCCAAGCACCGCCTATACAGTCATCATTTCCACCTCAATAACCTTGTTTCTTATCAATTAATCTAGTTCATATCTAAAAACTCAAATTCATAATAACCATGGCATCCTCTCCCTCTGGAGCCAAGGCCCAGAAATCTGTAGTCTCCCTCAGGTGATTTTTATGCAACCAGCCAGGCACCAATACACAGATGGGTATGGAAATTACAGGTCTGGAAAAAGTAGGGTTAAAGAACGAGGGAAACCATAAGGGTACAAACCCTACTCACTCTACAAGGGCGATCTCAAGTCTCGTTCCATCCAGTTCTTCTCAACCTCCTCCACCTCACATGGCTCTCTTTTCCAATCTCCTAGACTGGGCATTTATGGCCCAGGCCACATCATTTAGCACTTACTTATAAACCATCACGGACTGTTCTCCAATTCTGTTGAGCAGGATAGAAAGACATGCCACCTCTGAATTCCCCTCTGCTAAGATCAGTGACAGCAAGTGTTGTGGAATGTTTATAGACCACTTCACAAAAGCATAAATATACACCTTCACAAATATTTATCTCATCCGAACTTCACAACATTTTGAGGAGTCATGATTATTTTCATTTTACAGAAAACGAAATGGAGTCAAGATTCACACCCAGGTTTCCTAACTGTAAACCCTTAGCTCCGTCCACTGAATTACGCGTGCAAAGTTAGCAATCCTCGGCTGGATTCTACTAAGTGCAGCGAACAGGAGGGCAAAGTACTCAAAGCCAGTGAGAAGGAACAGATGATGAGGGTCCCTGCAAGGGACCAAAATTCAGAGAAAGGGAGACCCGAGAAACGAAACCCATAGCCAAGGTCACGGAGATGAGTTCTAGTTCTCCTTCTGCCATTAACCCGCCCTGGGTACAATGACAGTTTCCTCATCTGTAAACCAAAAAAGTAATCCCTTCTCTGCTTATCTTGAAGATTATTATGACAGTCAAATAAAATAATCTGTATGAAAGTGCTTGGCAAATACAGAAGAGGGGGAGGGAGAAACAAAGTTTTTAAAAATTTATTTTATTAAATTTTTTGCTGCATTAGGTCTTTTTTTTTTTTTTTTAAGGATTTTCTTTTTATTTAATTTACTTATTTATTTATTTATTTATTTATTTATTTATTTATTTATGGCTGTGTTGGGTCTTCGGTTCGTGCGAGGGCTTTCTCCAGTTGCGGCAAGCAGGGGCCACTCTTCATCACGGTGCGGGGACCGCTCTTCATCGCGGTGCGCGGGCCTTTCTCTATCGCGGCCCCTCCCGTTGCGGGGCACAGGCTCCAGACGCGCAGGCTCAGTAATTGTGGCTCACGGGCCCAGCTGCTCCGTGGCATGTGGGATCTTCCCAGACCAGGGCTCGAACCCGTGTCCCCTGCATTAGCAGGCAGATTCTCAACCACTGCGCCACCAGGGAAGCCCCTGCATTAGGTCTTCATTGCTGCACACAGGCTTTCTCTAGTTGCGGCGAGCGGGGGCTGCTCTTGGCTGTGGTACGCGGGCTTCTCATTGCAGTGGCTTCTCTTGTTGTGGAGCAGGGGCTCTAGGCACGCAGGCTTCAGTAGTTGTGGCTGGTGGGCTCTAGGAGTGTAGGCTCAGTAGTTGTGGCGCACGGGCTTAGTTGCTCTGCGGCATGTGGGATCTTCCAGACTAGGGCTCAAACCTGTGTTCCCTGCATTGGCAGGCGGATTCTTAACCACCGTGCCACCAGGGAAGTCCCTCTTTTCTTAATAGACAAGAAAATCCTTTTTTTTCCCCCAGTTTCTTTACAATTTTCACTTACAAGAAGCACAAGTTGGAAAGTATTATATAGGCTTTATAAAAAATAAATCAACATAACTTACAATACAGTGTGTATAGGTAACTCCTTTCTTCTTACTGCTTATTCACTGCCTGGAATTTGCTTCCTTTTTCAATTCCCAAGTGAGTTTTATCATTTAAAGGTAATGCATGAGGACTTCCCTGGTGGCACAGTTGTTAAGTATCTGCCCGCCAACGCAGGGGACACGGGTTCGAGCCCTGGTCCGGGAAGATCCCACATGCCGCGGAGCAACTAAGCCCACGAGCCACAACTACTGAGCCTGTGCACCACAACTACTGAAACCCGCGCACCTAGAGCCCATGCTCTGCAACAAGAGAAGCCACTGCACCACAACGAAGAGCAGCCCCCGCCCGCTGCAACTAGAGAAAGCCCACACCCAGCAAATGAAGACCCAACGCAGCCAAAAAACAATAATAAAAGTAATGCATGAAGTAGGAAATCTTTTTATTTTCCCCATCAAAAGTCACAACTGTACCAGTAGTTAAGGACTGCAACTCAAAACAAGATACCATTTCTCACCCATCAGATCAGCATAACCCAACCAGTTCTGTAACACCCACCGACACCTACGGTGTAGGGAAATGGGCTCTCCCATATACCGTCAGAGGAAACGTAAAGCACTATAACTTTTAAGAAACAGACATGGCAGAACCTGTTACATTTTGAACACCCATACCGTTTGTCCCAATAACCCCACTTAGGGGAATCTGTCCTATAGAGGCAGAAGCCACATTCTTCATGGATATTTACCGCATCATTGTTTGTAATGGCAAAAAACTAAACCACTCAATATTCAGCAAATGGGGAGTAGCTGGAAAAGTGACTGCCTCTTTCTATTGTGAAATAATGCAGCTATTGAAGAGAATTTTGTTAAATCTATTTTTGTTAGAGGAATGCCCAAATTTAAATGAAAAACAGTAAATTACAGAGTAATATGTAAAATTCTTTTTTTCACAAAATAGGAAAGGAAAATGCATATTCATGTAACTACACTTGTAAATATATGTACAAGCACAGATAAATGTGGTGAGGTTAACACAGGTTATGTCAGGAGAATGACACTGGAGGGAAGGAAGGGGGAGAGGGTATTAACTTTGGGTCATACCTCAGTGTGGACTGACTTGTTATAATGAGTGTGTATCATGTGGATAATTTGTTTTAAATCCAATTAAAGATGAGTCATTTCCCCATAGGGTGGGAGAACCAGGGAAGGGGAGCTAATAAGGCAGCAAAGACCCACAAAAGTAAAGACCACTTAAGTGAAGACTATCAGAGGCACTGAAAGGGTTCCTCTTCTTTCAAAATTAAGAATGGGAAGCAGAAACTAAAAACCAAGAAATGCCAAAACCAAACATCTTTTTCCAGGGGGAAAAGAGCAATGGAAGAGAAAGATGTGACAGGAAAAGTCAAGGAAGGAAGATGAAAGAGGGGGAAAGAAACAAGAATAAACAGCTTGCGGATGGATGGGGCAAAAGTCTACAGAGAAGCCCTGAGGAGGAAGCTTAAACATGACAAACGGGTTTGCGGTGACACAGAGGAAGGGGGAAAAGATGAAAGAGAACTGAAAGGTAAGCGATTCCTCCTCCAAAGCTGGAAAGTCCAAGCAATCAACCCTTCTCTCCTCACTCTCAAGGCAGGAGAACCCTAACTTTTAAAAATCTAGAAACTGGGAAGGTCTGAGTCTGTCTCCCCTTCTACTGACTTACATCTCCACCTTGTGACCTGTTCAAGACATAGCTGTGTGTGTGTGTGTGTGCATACATACATACACACACACACACGTACAGATACATATGCGTCTCAGTGTATATGTGCATGTATACTTATACATAAGTATACATGGCTATATACATATATACACATACATATGTAATATATACACTAAGCATATATGTAAAAGTATACATTGTTATATATTGTAAGTATGTGTGTATAAGTATGTATACATATGTATTATATAAAAGTGTGTATACATGTGTATTTACGAATTTTAAAATTCAAATAGAACATATAGACAAAGAAACCAAAGCGTACAGCTCAAAGATAATTCACAAAGTGAACACCTCCAGTTAATCACTACCCAGGATAAGAAACGGAGCATAGGCAGAACCCCAGGACCTCCCATGCCCCCTTCCGGTCACTACTTCCCCCAAAGGGAACCACTTTCATTACTGATAACACCATATACAAGGTCTGCCTTTATAGGAATGGAATCCATATAGTACGCAAGCTTCCGCCTGGCTTATTTCACTCAGTGCTGTGTTTGCACACGCTTCTGCCTGGCTTATTTCACTGAGTGTTGTGTTTGTGAGATGCACCCAGTGTGTGGTGTGTGGCTGTAGATCGTTTCCTCTCATTAGGATCATTGTATAAACACGCCCTCATGTATTTATCCACTAGTGTTGGTGTTCAGTGGTTGTTTCCAGGTGGGACTATTTTAGAAGGATGCTATAAACACGTACATGTCCTTAGTACATACAGTTCAGTTCTCAGACAGTTTTCCAGAGTGGTTGTACAATGACGGTCCCCCCAGCAGGACATGAGAACTCCAGTGGCTGCACATCTTCGTAACCCGAGACGCCTGTAATTTTAATTCTAGCCAATCTGGCAGGCGTAATGGTATGACAGCATGGTTTTAGTTTGCAATTTCCTGATGACTGGAGAGGCTGAACACATGAAAAGGTGTTCAGCCACTGGACACCCTCTTTTGTCAAGTACAACGTCAAGTCGTCTGCCTATTTTTTCCCTAAGGAGTTGTCTTTTTCTTGATTTATGGGGGGCTCTTTATATATTCCAGATATGACTTATGTAACAGATATATTCACTGCAAATCTAGATTCCCATACTATGGCTTGGCTTTCACTCTCTCTGTGGTATCTTTTGATACACAGAATTTCTTATTTCAATGAAATCCAACTTACCCTGCGTTTCTTTCACGTTCAGTCTTTGTGTCCTGTTTAAGAAATCTTTACCTATTCCCAAGGTCATGAAGATATCTTCCGGGCTTCCCTGGTGGCGCAGTGGTTGAGAATCTGCCTGCCAATGCAGGGGACACGGGTTCGAGCCCTGGTCTGGGAAGATCCCACATGCCGCGGAGCAACTGGGCCCGTGAGCCACAATTACTGAGCCTGCGCGTCTGGAGCCTGTGCTCCGCAGCAAGAGAGGCCGCGACAGTGAGAGGCCCGCGCATCGTGATGAAGAGTGGCCCCCGCTCGCCACAGCTGGAGAAGGCCCTCGCACAGAAATGAAGACCCAACACAGCCATAAATAAATAAATAAATAAATAATAACATAAGCATTACCAAAAAAACTTTAAAAAAAAAAGATATCTTCCAACGTTTTCTTAAAGTTTTATTTTACCTTTCACATTTAGGTCTACAATAGTTCTGGAATTGATTTTCATGGAGGGTTGACTGTAGAGGCTAAGATTTTTTTTTTTTTTCCATGTGGACATTCAGCTGACCTAACACTATTTATTGACAAGATCCTCTTTTCTCCCCTGCACTGCAGTGTCACCTCGGTCATAAATCAAGTGACAACATGTGTATGGAGGGCTGTTTCTGGACTCTATTTTGATCCACTGGTTTATTGGCCTGTCCTTGTGCCAACACCACACTGCAGCTTTATGGTTAAGTCTTGATAAATGATCACGTGAGTGTTCAAAACTTTTGTTCTTCAAAATTGCCATATACACCTTAGAATCAGCTTAAGTGACGGACAAAAAACAAACAGAAAAAACTGGCTGGGGAATCTAAACGGGTTTGCTCTCAATCTACAGATCAATTTTAAAAGAACTAACATCTTTACAGTACTGAGTCTTCCCAATCTGTGAACATGGTTATCCCTCCATTAGGTTTTCCTTCCTTTCTCTAAATGCTTTATAGTTTTGAGTGTAGAGGTTTCATACTTCTTTCATTTGACTTATTCCTACATATCTCCTGTTTTTAAAATACTATTTATTATCAATAGCATCTTTTAAGTTTGTTTTCATTTGGTACGTCTTTGTGGTCCAGCTTTCGAGGCCTTCCTAGGAGAGGAACCAGCAGGTTGCTGCTGCGAGCTCATGGCCAGACTACGCTTTATCACATCCACACGGTGACAACTGGCCACCTTCAGTGACTTGAGCAACAATGTGGGATTGCAACCACTGATATTTACCTAGGCCTCAACGTCTCTGGGTTCACTCCCTTGATCAGTCATCCAAACGGATAATCCTTTACCATCAGTATCTATTTGTAAGTCAGGCTGCTAACAGAGCTTCCTTTCCTAGCCCACAAAGAAAAAAAAAAAAAAATCTGGGCTAAATGACCTTCAAGTGATAGTCTCGTTAGTACACACATAACTGAAACACTTCAAAAGAGCTACTCTGTCAAGTTTGAGACAATTTCAAGATATTTAAGAGCACTATTTAAACATTCTACTTCATAAGCTCCAAGACATACTGCTAGACAAAAAAGATAACACACAGTAAAGAGGACATTTTACACGATAATTCACATTAAAAACTGAAAGGGTGAGAGAGTGATTGGAGATGTATGTGTATCCTTATACACGTGTATTACCTTTCTAAAAGGATACACAAAAAACTGTTAGAAGTTGCTGCCTCCAGGGAGGAAAAGGGAAAAATGCATGCCAGAAGTGGGAGGGCACTCGAGTTTTCATTGATAACCTTTTTGTACAGTTGGGTGTTTACAATGCGATAAACATCTTTAAAAGTAAATGTATGTTTTAAATTTCTTCAAAAGTATTCTATTCATTCCCATTAACCACTGGAATATCCCAAAGCATCAACATTCTAGCCTGACACTATCAAACTGCCTCTTCCAGAAAAGAAGTCAAAAAAATACTTGGTCATATGACATATCCAGTTTTTCTCCCCAAGAAAACATGGTCACCGTACACTTTGCATAGCTAGTATCAGACCAGTAGTTAATACAGAAAAAAAAAAAAAGTGCTAAGGCAACATATATTCCAGATTTTTCAGGTCGGTCCATGTTTCGAACACTCCCTTCTTGTCCCTAAGTATCAGTCCCTGCATCAAATTAACCTATTTAACCTATGTTTCTCCAGAACATGAGGACAAAGTCAGAAGCTATTACCTCTCAAATGGAATTAAACAATAATTAACATAAAATGCACAAGATCATCTGTCTACAGCAGAAGCCAGTTCTATGAACCTGTATAAATGTGTTGCTATTGAAACTGGGTTCTACTTCAAAAGCACTTCTCCTAAACCTCTGCAGGAATACAGGTAAGAGTAAATAGCCCAGCTTCTTTAAACAGTGAACTAGAGATTTAAAGCAATTATCCAAGTTCCACTTGAACCTAAATAAAATAACCCAGAAGGCCAGTGAGCTACCACTTCTCTGGGATTTCAAGAATTTGCTGAGGTCACAGTAGTGAGGAACCTGGAGTCTCTGCTGTCAGAAGAAACTTCAAGATGAAGAGAATCACTGTTGCTAAGGGAACACAGAGGAGGGTTGGTACACCAGTCCTACCCAACATCTCTATGTCCTTTCTCCCTTGTTATCAGAATTCGATTTTGTTCAAGGCTCCACTGCTCAGGGAACATAAGCCTGTCCTCAGTTTCAGTTCAGGGATGTATCTATCCTGAATAAACCAAGCCAATCATGGCAACTCCATTCCACCATGGTTCTTGGTATAACATAGCATGTGATACAATCCTAGCCTATTTCTGTTTTGAGCCAAAGTCCACTGTGAAGCTTCCAGGAGGTGTTTTTTTCCCCTCTTAGAAAATAACTGGAAAATACAAGAGAATCAACAGAAAAACTACTGAAAACAATCAGAATTAGACTGTTTACATATAATAGCATCCAGATATCCAGTTTTCAAATAAACATCAAAAAGCATGACGAAATGAAAAACTGAATTTAAAACTACCACCAAAACTATAAAATACCTCAAAATAAATTAAACCAGAAATGTGTATTTGAAGAAAACATTCTGAAAGGCCTGAAAGATGGCTTGAACAAACAGAAAAAAACCCCATATTCTTGGGTAGGAAAATTCAACATTATAAAGGATTAAGATTTCTACCCACCACCAGAGCCTCCCATCAAGCCTCTTAGATAGCCTCAACCACCAGAGGGCAGACAACAGAAGCAAGAAAAACTACAATCCTGCAGCCTGTGGTCCAAAAACCACAGTTACAGAAAGACAGAGAAGATGAAAAGGCAGAGGGCTATGTACCAGATGAAGGAACAAGAAAAAACCCCAGAAAAACAACTAAATGAAGTGGAGATAGGCAACCTTCCAGAAAAAGAATTCAGAATAATGATAGTGAAGATGATCCAGGACCTCAGAATAAGAATGGAGGCAAAGATTGAGAAGATGCAAGAAATGATTAACAAAGACCTAGAAGAATTAAAGAACAAACAAACAGAGATGACCAATACAATAACTGAAATGAAAACTACACTAGAAGGAATCAATAGCAGAATAACTGAGGCAGAAGAACGGATAAGTGACCTGGAAGACAGAATGGTGGAAATTCACTGCTGCAGAACAGACTAAAGAAAAAAGAATGAAAAGAAATGAAGACAGCCTAAGAGACCTCTGGGACAACATTAAACGCAACAACATTCGCATTATAGGGGTCCCAGAAGGAGAAGAGAGAGAGAAAGGACCAGAGAAAATATTTGAAGAGATTATAGTCGAAAACTTCCCTAACATGGGAAAGGAAATAGCCACCCAAGTCCAGGAAGCGCAGAGAGTCCCATACAGAATAAACCCAAGGAGAAACACGCCGAGACACATAGTAATCAAAGTGGCAAAAATTAAAGACAAAGAAAAATTACTGAAAGCAGCAAGGGAAAAACGACAAATAACATACAAGGGAACTCCCATAAGGTTAACAGCTGATTTCTCAGCAGAAACTCTGCAAGCCAGAAGGGAGTGGCATGATATACTTAAAGTGATGAAAGGGAAGAACCTACAACCAAGATTACTCTACCCGGCAAGGATCTCATTCAGATTCGATGGAGAAATCAAAAGCTTTACAGACAAGCAAAAGCTAAGAGAATTCAGCACCACCAAACCAGCTCTACAACAAATGCTAAAGGAACTTCTAAGTGGGAAACACAAGAGAAGAAAAGGACCTACAAAAACAAACCCAAAACAATTAAGAAAATGGTCATAGGAACATACATATCAATAATTACCTTAAATGTGAATGGATTAAATGCCCCAACCAAAAGACATAGACTGGCTGAATGGATACAAAAACAAGACCCATATATATGCTGTCTACAAGAGACCCACTTCAGACCTAGGGACACATACAGACTGAAAGTGAGGGGATTGAAAAAGATATTCCATGCAAATGGAAATCAAAAGAAAGCTGGAGTAGCTATACTCATATCAGATAAAATAGACTTTAAAATAAAGAATGTTACAAGAGACAAGGAAGGACACTACATAATGATCCAGGGATCAATCCAAGAAGATATAACAATTATAAATATATATGCACCCAACATAGGAGCACCTCAATACATAAGGCAACTGCTAACAGCTATAAAAGAGGAAATCGACAGTAACACAATAATAGTGGGGGACTTTAACACCTCACTTACACCAATGGACAGATCATCCAAAATGAAAATAAATAAGGAAACAGAAGCTTTAAATGACACAATAGACCAGATAGATTTAATTGATATATATAGGACATTCCATCCAAAAACGGCAGATTACACGTTCTTCTCAAGTGCGCACGGAACATTCTCCAGGATAGATCACATCTTGGGTCACAAATCAAGCCTCAGTAAATTTAAGAAAATTGAAATCATATCAAGCATCTTTTCTGACCACAACGCTATGAGATTAGAAATGAATTACAGGGAAAAAAACGTAAAAAAGACAAACACATGGAGGCTAAACAATACGTTACTAAATAACCAAGAGATCACTGAAGAAATCAAACAGGAAATCAAAAAATACCTAGAGACAAATGACAATGAAAACACGACGACCCAAAACCTATGGGATGCAGCAAAAGCGGTTCTAAGAGGGAAGTTTATAGCTATACAAGCCTACCTCAAGAAACAAGAACAATCTCAAGTAAACAATCTAACCTTACACCTAAAGAAACTAGAGAGAAGAACAAACAAAACCCAAAGTTAGCAGAAGGAAAGAAATCATAAAGATCAGAGCAGAAATAAATGAAATAGAAACAAAGAAAACAATAGCAAAGATCAATAAAACTAAAAGTTGGTTCTTTGAGAAGATAAACAAAATTGATAAGCCATTAGCCAGACTCATCAAGAAAAAGAGGGAGAGGACTCAAATCAATAAAATCAGAAACGAAAAAGGAGAAGTTACAACAGACACCGCAGAAATACAAAACATCCTAAGAGACTACTACAAGCAACTTTATGCCAATAAAATGGACAACCTGGAAGAAATGGACAAATTCTTAGAAAGGTATAACCTTCCAAGACTGAATCAGGAAGAAACAGAAAATATGAACAGACCAATCACAAGTAATGAAATTGAAACTGTGATTAAAAATCTTCCAACAAACAAAAGTCCAGGACCAGATGGCTTCACAGGTGAATTCTATCAAACATTTAGAGAAGAGCTAACACCCATCCTTCTCAAACTCTTCCAAAAAAATTGCAGAAGGAACACTCCCAAACTCATTCTATGAGGCCACCATCACCCTGATACCAAAACCAGACAAAGACACTACAAAAAAAGAAAATTACAGACCAATATCACTGATGAATATAGATGCAAAAATCCTCAACAAAATACTAGCAAACAGAATCCAACAACACATTAAAAGGATCATACACCACGATCAAGTGGGATTTATCCCAGGGATGCAAGGATTCTTCAATATACACAAATCAATCAATGTGATACACCATATTAACAAATTGAAGAATAAAAACCATATGATCATCTCAATAGATGCAGAAAAAGCTTTTGACAAAATTCAACACCCATTTCTGATAAAAACTCTCCAGAAAGTGGGCATAGAGGGAACCTACCTCAACATAATAAAGGCCATATATGACAAACCCACAGCAAACATCATTCTCAGTGGTGAAAAACTGAAAGCATTTCCTCTAAGATCAGGAACGAGACAAGGATGTCCACTCTCACCACTATTATTCAACATAGTTCTGGAAGTCCTAGCCACGGCAATCAGAGAAGAAAAAGAAATAAAAGGAATACAAATTGGAAAAGAAGAAGTAAAACTGTCACTGTTTGCAGATGACATGATACTATACATAGAGAATCCTAAAACTGCCACCAGAAAACTGCTAGAGCTAATTAATGAATATGGTAAAGTTGCAGGTTACAAAATTAATGCACAGAAATCTCTTGCATTCCTATACACTAATGATGAAAAATCTGAAAGAGAAATTATGGAAACACTCCCATTTACCATTGCAACAAAAAGAATAAAATACCTAGAAATAAACCTACGTAGGGAGACAAAAGACCTGTATGCAGAAAACTATAAGACACTGATGAAAGAAATTAAAGATGATACAAATAGATGGAGAGATATACCATGTTCTTGGATTGGAAGAATCAACATTGTGAAAATGAGTATACTACCCAAAGCAATCTACAGATTCAATGCAATCCCTATCAAATTACCAATGGCATTTTTTACGGAGCTAGAACAAGTCATCTTAAAATTTGTATGGAGACACAAAAGACCCCGAATAGCCAAAGCAGTCTTGAGGCAAAAAAATGGAGCTGGAGGAATCAGACTTCCTGACTTCAGACTATACTACAAAGCTACAGTAATCAAGACAATATGGTACTGGCACAAAAACAGAAACATAGATCAATGGAACAAGATAGAAAGCCCAGAGATTAACCCACGCACCTATGGTCAACTAATCTATGACAAAGGAGGCAAAGATATACAATGGAGAAAAGACAGTCTCTTCAATAAGTGGTGCTGGGAAAACTGGACAGCTACATGTAAAAGAATGAAATTAGAACACTCCCTAACACCATACACAAAAACAAACTCAAAATGGATTAGAGACCTAAATATAAGACTGGACACTATAAAACTCTTAGAGGAAAACATAGGAAGAACACTCTTTGACATAAATCACAGCAAGATCTTTTTTGATCCACCTCCTAGAGTAATGGAAATAAAAACAAAAATAAACAAGTGGGACCTAATGAAACTTCAAAGCTTTTGCACAGCAAAGGAAACCATAAACAAGACAAAAAGACAACCCTCAGAATGGGAGAAAATATTTGCAAATGAATCAACTGACAAAGGATTAATCTCCAAAATATATAAACAGCTCATTCAGCTCAATATCAAAGAAACAAACACCCCAATCCAAAAATGGGCAGAAGACCTAAATAGACATTTCTCCAAAGAAGACATACAGACGGCCACGAAGCACATGAAAAGATGCTCAACATCACTAATTATTAGAGAAATGCAAATCAAAACTACAATGAGGTATCACCTCACACCAGTTAGAATGGGCATCATCAGAAAATCTACAAACAACAAATGCTGGAGAGGGTGTGGAGAAAAGGGAACCCTCTTGCACTGTTGGTGGGAATGTAAATTGATACAGCCACTATGGAGAACAATATGGAGGTTCCTTAAAAAACTAAAAATAGAATTACCATATGACCCAGCAATCCCACTACTGGGCATATACCCAGAGAAAACCGTAATTCAAAAGGACACATGCACCCGAATGTTCATTGCAGCACTATTTACAATAGCCAGGTCATGGAAGCAACCTAAATGCCCATCAACAGACGAATGGATAAAGAAGTTGTGGTACATATATACAATGGAATATTACTCAGCCATAAAAAGGAACGAAATTGAGTCATTTGTTGAGACGTGGATGGATCTAGAGACTGTCATACAGAGTGAAGTAAGTCAGAAAGAGAAAAACAAATATCGTATATTAATGCATGTATGTGGAACCTAGAAAAATGGTACAGATGAGCCAGTTTGCAGGGCAGAAGTTGAGACACAGATGTAGAGAATGGACATATGGACACCAAGGGGGGAAAACTGCAGTGAGGTGGGGATGGTGGTGTGCTGAATTGGGTGATTGGGATTGACATGTATACACTGATGTGTATAAAACTGATGCCTAATAAGAACCTGCAGTATAAAAAAACAAACAAAACAACTAATACTAAACTTTCATTGGGTTATTTGTATGGAAATATGTTAATATAAATGTTTCAGACATTACATGAAATTTCTAAAAATCTTATATTTGTATTTGTATGGAAATATGTATGGAAATATGTTAATATAAATGTTTCAGACATTACAGGAAACTTCTAAAAATCTTATATGTTCTGGTATAAGGTTATAAGTAATAATCCTAGTTACTACTTTAAAATGTATATCTCAGAAATAACTAATTTTCTTGTCAACTGCATTATTATGAACTTTCATCAAATCTTTAACCATGGTCATTTTTAAGTCTTCTGTCATTTACAGACAGTTCTGGGTGTACTCTGATGATTTTGCAAATATGTTCCTATAAAAGGGTTTCATCTTCAAGAAATTCATGGAAAAGACTCTGACAAGTACAGGTTTCTGGTAACTGACTGTACTGCTGAACTGAATGAATAAGCATTTTCAGAACTCTAATGAAAAACTGATGAACTCATAAAACTGCTAACAAAAGATCAAGATAAAAAAAAATTAATTACATGGGACTGAGTGAACTGATGAGGATGAGTATAATTTTTGTGACTTTCTGTCTGAATTTAAAAAAAAAAAAATCCCACAAGGACTCAGAGGCAAAGAATATACAAATCAATTTTCACTGCAAAGTAAAGAGCTGTTACAGTGGAGGATTACTGGACTGAATGTCAATATTATGACATAGTATGAGTGTGTTTCATGTTTGGTAATTGCAATCATTGTTGCTTTTGTTGTGGTCATCCATGTACAATGCTTGGTGTCAGTCTATCTCTTGTAAAAATAAAATACAGTGTGTGTGTGTGTGTGTGAAAAAAAAAAAAAGATTTCATGTAACCCCAATTTTTAAAAAACCAACAGTTATTTCTCTTTTTTGGAATTAGATTAGCTGAGTTTTTTTTTTAATGAAAATTGTTTAAAAATAGTACAATGACAGAAGACTAGCCCTATCATGTACTAAAACTTAGAATAAAGCCACAAAATTAATGGTGTTAGCGCAGAGATCAATGAAATACCTTACAAAGTCCAGAAATAGATCCAAATATATGGGAATGTATTATACAATAAATATCTCAGAATTTGTGAAAATATGGATGACTCCATAAAAAAATGTAGTCAGTCACAAAAATAGGAAAAAAGTGCGATTCATACTCTTCAAATTCCAAATGGATCAAATATTTAACAGAGTAAACAAATTTAACAAAAATTTAACATCAGAACTATCTTCATATACTAGATTGGAATAGGATACAAAATTTAATAACACTCTTTGGAGAAGACTGTATGGAAATAGGCACTCACATAAGTTGCTAGCACAGATCTAAATTAGTTCTATGAAAATTATAAATGCATATATCCTTTGGCCCAGCCATCCTTCTTCTAAGAACTTATCTAGAGATAGACTTTCACACATATGAAATCCCTTATGTACAAGGTTATTCACCACTATATTTTTGTAATAGAAAAAAAACTATGTAATATATATACACAAATGTAATAGAGTAGAAACAAAACACATATCAATAGGAGACTAGTTAAATTACAGTAGTGCACACAATGAAATATAAGGCTATAAAAACTAATGCCAGAGGATTCAATTACAACATCAACCCTCATATTTCAAAACAAACAAAAAACAAAAAAAACCCATAACTAATGACAAAACCTCATGTGCTGGTTTGGGAAGACCTCCAGGAAATTTAGATGACAAAAGAATGCTGTAGAATAATTTGTGTAGTATGCTACCGTTTGTGTAAAAGATGGAGGGAAATAAAATATTCCTATTTGCTGGTATATATTCAAGAGAACCTTGGAAATATATACCAAAAATCATTAACACTGATATTTGTTGAGGAGGGGGGCACACAGAAGGGAGGGAGGCTTTCCACTGAACACTGTTAAGTGCTTTTAAAATGTCTCAGCCTCGTGAATACATTACTTATGCAAGACATACCCTCCTTCCTCTCCTACTGAAGTTTGGAGTGTAGCTGGGAACTTTCTATATGTATTCTCGACCAAGAGGAATCGGTCTAAAGACAAAGGCAAAACAAAGACATGGCCAGAACCTGGATCATCACCGACTGTAGAATTAACCACCCCTCTCAATCCTCTAACTTGGAATTTATTATATGGAGGTATTTTTCCTTATGTAAGTGGTTTTGCGTAGGGTTATCTGTTCCCTGCAGCTGAGGGCATCGTGACTGTAATACTAGCGCGTGAGCCAATAATACTAGTGCGTGAGCCAAACCAGGCACCCCCTTGGTGAGGGTAAGAATAAACACCGTCTTTTTTTCTAGACCTTTTAGGTGCTTTCCTTGGTCCTTCTCCTCCTCTGACTGCTGCAGACACAACCTCCCTTTCTAGTCTGCATTGTATATACCCATTTGCACTGAATTTCTGTCCTGTGTTTATGTTTCCCCTGCCTGACTGAACTCTTTCAGAATGAGCATTATAAAAGGTGAACAAACCCCACCAGGGTCGCCTCTCAGCCCACCTCATGTGCCTCTATTAACTTCTGATTCTAATCTCCGCTAATTAAGAGAGTAGGTAGACTATGTACCAAAGTTACTTATCTTTCCATCAAACCACCCCAAATAATCAGTGAGGCAGAGACAAAAAGCGAGGGGTGGCCCCAAGTCCCATTTCATGTTCCCCTCTGTGAGCATAGGCAAAGACTACATTTCCCAGCCTCCCCCGCAGGCAGGTTGGAGCCATGTGACTGGTTACGGCCAACGGGCTGCTACATATGCAACTTCCAGGCGACGGCCTAGGAGAGGGGGTGAGACCTCCACACCCTCTCTCTCCTCCTCTCATAGTGAGCATGGAGGTCTCCTGTCAAGACAGCACAGCCACATGGTGGGAAACCCTGAATCACCCTTTGAAGGGAACTGTCCCAGAGAACCACCAGACTTTATATGAGGCAGGCAAAAAATGCTTTCATCTGGTATTCCCGAGGGTCCCAGGTTTGTTTACAGAGCCCAGCCAATCACATCCTGACTCAGTCTACCTTTCAATCAACAGAAATCTGCTGAGCGCCTGCTATATACCAAACTCCCACTAGGTATTAAGATACTGGAAAAACAAAAGATTTTCATTCAGTGAGCAACCAGTTAATAACCATTGTGTTAGGTTTTGGTCCCCATCCTCACGGTATTTAAAATTTAGATAGAGAAACAAAATATACGCTTGCAAGAAAATATTAAAAACCACATGGCTTCCCTAGCTAAATCAACTCCCCACTAATACTCCCTCAAAGCACAATATGTTTTTCTGCTGAACTGATTTTACTTATTTGTATGAATCTTTAATTCATGTCTGTCTTTCTTGCTGAACTGTAAAGAGCTCAAATGCAAAAACTAGTTTTTTGTTTTTGTTCTTTTTAACTGTTTAGGGTTTTTTGCCACCACTCATAATAGGCACTCAAAAGAAAAGCTTCCATTTACCACATTTTTGATTCCTTAACTAGTTTTCATTAAATTATCAGAGAAATATTAATATTCTTGACCACACTTAATACCACCTTAGTTCAACTATCCTTGGGATCACTGACAGAGAGAAGCACATCTTTACTGATTTCAGCATATCCTTTACATGCCAGATGACTCAGAAAGTTAGTGTATTTCTGGGGCATAAGTAAAAAGGATAAATAATTATGGCTTATCCGTTGTCTCACAGCTAATGATGCAGGGGTATATTCCTCAGAGAGTTCCTACTCCTGGAAGAGTCAGTTCGTCCTGTGTTCATAACTTCAAGCAACATAAAGTATAAACGAATAATTTTTTAGGAAATCTCAGTACTATCAGATGGAAATCATCCCTCTTATAAATCACACTTTAAATTGAAAGAAAACATTCAATCATCTAAAATGGTAGAGGGGCAATACTTTTAATGGAATATTCAATGTAAATTTTTCTTTTGCCTCCCTTGGCTGCCAATACAGTGAAATGAAATATAAATTGGAAGTGTATATATATATATATATATATTTTTTTTTTTTTTAGCAGCTCCAAGGAAAAGTAAATATCTGAAATTAAATGTAAAGCTCACACTCTAAGAAAATGTGAACATTATCTTCTATTCTTTTGATGGTAGCAGTTGGTCTGCTTGTTAATATTGCATTCCTGACACATAACTACCATCTCAACCTCTAAATAACTTCCTATTTCCTATAATCCTCAATATACTTGGTGGTGTGAAGATTAAAGCTTACCCAATTAGCCACCCACTACAGCCGAGTTAATCACATAATCTCTGAGATGGTCACAGAGCAGTGGAGTATGCAATGATTTTTCTTCTCTCTTTACAAAGATTTAACTAATTGTGAGAATTGGCAATGCTCTCAAATATAAAGGGCAGGAGGGTTTCAATCAAAGCTGTGTCACTGCTTTATAAATTAGGGCTTATCTTCTTCCAAGAGACATTGTTACACAGAGACTTCTTTAACAAGTTTCCAAATGCCCTCAATTAGTCAACCATTGCTTACTGAGACCAAGTCTCACATCAAGGCTTACTGCTTTAGAATAAGGATCAGTAATCCGTAAGGTAAAACTCAGATTCCGTCACATGACAGCTACGCATTCAATTATGGGATTCCTACACTCGTGTGTTTAAAGAAAATGCTAATCCAAACTGAAGTTTGACAGTACTCTCCTCGCCTTAATAAGTCCACATATGACGAGGAAGAGGAAAGTTTTGCGGGGGTGGGGGGGGTGGGGGGGTGGGTAGCAGAAGGACTCCTGAGAATGAGGGATGGGGAAGAGAGAGAAAGCAAAGACTTGGGGTGAGAGAGGAGGAGGAGGACACAGAGGAAACCAGAGAAGAGGAGAGGGCTCAGGAGGACAGAGAGGGTCGACAGTTTTCAGGGAGTCCTGGTTGGGTCAACTGATCTTGCGGTGTTGCCGCCAGTTATCACGGGGCTTATGAACTACCGATGAGCAGAACACCCCGTTCTCCAACAGTACGTGTGGTGACGGTCTAGCATGAACGACAATACGTGCCAGAGAGAGCAGGTCTATAACATTTAAGTTCCGATAAGGCTTCCTGACCAATGTTTCTGTAGGTTGTGACCTAAAAGCAAGACATGAGCCACCCCCACCCCCTCCCCCAGTGACAAGGCAACCCACAATGATATCAAGAATGACAGAAGCCATCAAAAATACTGGAGGAATCCAGAGATTAGGGAAGCAAACAAAAACGATGGAGGAGCCCAGAACTAGGAATCTGCAGGACTGAAGAAATCTTTGCGAGTCACCGGAGACCATCAGAGCAACCGACGGGCAGGGGAAGGAATGAGGTTTCTCCAGGGACAGAGCTGAAAGGTCCCCGACAAGGTCTCAGAAATGAGCGGGCAGCCTGACAGTCAGGAGGTGGGAGGGCAAGGTCCAACTGGGAACCCATTTCCAATTCATGTCTACAACTGAATTCAGATCCTCAGAAGGCTAGGTCCAAGCAAGAGTTATTTGGGTATGGGAGGTTGGGGAAGGAAGAGGAGGCCTCAAAGGTGGGGATTTGGGGTTAAAAAAAGGGGGGGGGGGCAAAAATAACTCTGACATGGGCAGGTGGGTGAAATCAAAGACTGGAAACTCTGTCCTCAAATCTAAGACAGTCTGCTTCTAGCAATTTCCTTGACTTTAACCTGTGCTCGTGCACACACTCATCCATACACGTACTGCCTGCCTCGATCAAGTCTGCACTGCCGCCATCCTCCCTGATGAGCTGGGGTTGGGCAGTGCTATCTGGTGTTCATTTCACAGCCCTTGAGTAGATTTCCCAGGGCTTCCTCTACATAAGAATTTGAGAATGGTTTTACCTTGTATGCATTTCCTTACTGATCAGATTCCCCTAGAATGTCTGTAGGACTTGCACTTTTTTGGACAGTTATGGGCTGAACTGTGTCCGTCCCCCCCACCCACCCCCCACCCCCCGGCAAAACTCATTCGTTGAAGTCTTAACCCCCAGTAATCCAGAATGGAGCAATATTTGGAGATAAGTTCTTTAAAGAGGCAGTTAAAGTGAGGTCATGAGGGTGGGCCCTAATCCAGTAAGAAAAGGAAATTTGGATACGGACACACACGCAGGTATGACAGAGGAGAAGACAGAGAGGGAAAACGACCATCTACAAGCCGAGGAGAGAGGGCTGGAACAGATCCTGCTGTCATGGCCCTCAGAAGGAACCAGCTCTGACGGTGACACCTTAACCTTGGACTTCCAGCCACCAGAACTGTAAGAAAATACATTTCTGTTGTTTGAGCCACCCGGTCTGTGGTACTTCATTACAGTAGCCCTAGCAAACTAATACAGACAGGTATACACAGACATGGGTCCAGTAGGTCTAAAGCAATCCTAGCCCGACAAGGATTCACCAGTAATTCACCTTCCAGGCCACCTACCATTCTCTTTCCTCTTTTTACCTCAACGACTTATGCACTCTTCACAGTGAGCAATATCTAATTGCCGCACTGGTTTCTCATCCTTGGGCATATTCCATGGTGCCTGGAATGGACCATCACGGTCTGTTCTATCCATTTTACCTCATCAAGCCAATCCTCAGACGTCATGTCTCCTCCACAGGGCTCACACACTTTTAAACTCTTCTGGACGCTTATTCTGAATTACTCTAGATTTCTGTGTCTGAATAAAACATATATGGTTCCCTCAAAGTTTCATCTTGAGAGCATGGAAATCAGCCTGGCCTGTTACCTTCATTATTTCAAACCCTCAGGAATTAGTTACCCCTGCTTCAGTTTCCCCTCAGGCTGGTCTTTCTGTCCCTGGGCAGCCCAACCATTCACCAATAAGCAACACCTGCAGGCCCACCAGGTGGATCAGCCTTAAACAGAGGGGGAGCAGGGGGCGTCCTGGTGATAGGACTTCAGAGGCCTTGGTGGGCCTCCAACCAAAACACCTCTGCTACTGACCTGCTAAATTCCCTAGAATCTTCCTACTGCTTCATTTACTTTGGGCTCAAGGAGGCTTCAGCTAAAATACGTCCAGGAAGGTAAGTCGCTGCCAGCATGGATTGCATTGCTAGAATGAATGTGCGACTGTTTACCATCAAGACCACAGCCAGCAAGCCGGGCACTGAGGAAACGGACACAGGAGGAGCCGTGGGAGGTGAGAATGGGAGGGAGGAGAGCCAGGTGCAGAACACGAAACGAGACTGGTCAGGGAGGCCAGGTCCCCCTCAAGCACTCAGGGCTGGGACAGGAGGGACACGGGGTCTCCGGGAAACAGAGGAAGAGACAGGAGCTCGCTCCCCGCCTGAATAACATCTTGTAGTTGTAAAGGCTTGAGAGTTTACAAAGCCCTTCACATTCCAATCACCTCACCTGGTCCAAACAATGAGAGAGGCAGAACACACACCACCCCCCCCACCCCTTTTCAAGTCAATGATTCTGAAGCCCGGATGACTGGCTAGGAAGCAACAGAGCCGAGTCCTTCTAATTCCTGGTCCAGCTCTTCTTACGGTGCAACGGTTAAGAGTTCCCACCTGAAGACACACAGATCTAGAGGAAATCCAAACTCTGAGACTGATTAGTCTTAGAATCATGTGCAAGTTACCCGACCCCTCCAAGCCGCAGCTTCTCTCCTGTAAAGTGGGATGTTAGAAAGATCTGAGCGCAGGCCCGTACAGCTTAGCATAGTGCCCGGCACACAGAAAACACGCAGATGTAAGCCGTTAGCGCTCACGTCTCGGACCCCGTGGGAGAAAGCAGTGGTTCTCACCCTGCCACCCACCCCCGAGGAGCCCCCCACCCCGCCCCCCCATGTTACTGCTACCCAGGCCGCCCACCAGACTACTCGTTCAGACTCTGCAAGTATATGGTCTGGACGCTTGTACCTTTTTTTTTTTTTTTTTAAAAGCCTCGTGGGTGATTCTGATGCTGAGTGCCACAATTAAGAACAAGTGATATAAAGCAGTATTTCAAGCTGGAAGGGGCATGTCAAACCACCTGAGGATCTTGTTCACATGCAGGTTCGATTCAGTAGGGTGGGGGTGGGATCTGAGACTAATTTCTAAACACAAACCCAGGTGACGCTGAACCTACTGAACACGGCGTGCTTTAAACAGCAAAGAAACAGGTTATCACAGGAGAGAAGAGGGGTGACCAAAAAGATGGGGGTGACAAGCAGTACAAGTAATTTTGACATACTGAGATCTAGAGAAGTCATTCTGGCTTATACATGAGTTAACTTGAATTTTACGCTACCTAAAACAGCCTGTTTGGGGCCTATCAAACATACATTGTACACCTGTTTTTAATTACTAAAGAAAAGGGCGCACTGAGCAGAAGACCGTCCATGTTAAAAAATAAAGATTAAAGGCCCCTCCTTCCTGGGACGCCGACGTTAGTCCTCCTTTGATAATAAGATTCCCTTCCCAGGTGCCAAGTCCATCCTGTACCTGCTGTACATATACATCCTGGTCTGTTTTTTTGAAACCTTGAAGAAATGTATCCCTGACTTATTTAATGTTCTCTGTTCTGACAAGATATAAAACTGTGCTAAAAACCCTGCTTCTCTGGAGCTATTTCTCAGAGTGATCTGGGGCTAGTCCTCAGTTTGGCTCAAATAAGACTCTTTTCTATTCTTATTATTATTTTTCGTCGACCCATGTGAGGGGGGGGGACCAAAAATCAGCCATACCCCCCAGGAAGGCCTAAGGCCCAGACTCGGCGGCGACCCCCACGCAGGCCGGACCTCGCCCGCTGGTAAGTCGCTCCTCTTCCTCTGCAGCCATGTCTGACAAACCCGATATGGCCGAGATTGAGAAATTCGGTAAGTCGAAATTAAAAAACAAAAACGAAAGAGAAAAAAAACCACTGCCTTCAAAAGAAACGACTGAATAGGAGAAGCAAGCAGGCGAGCCGTAATGAGGCGTGCGCCGCCAATATGCACTGTACATTCCACAAGCATTGCCTTCTTATTTTACTTCTTTTAGCTGTTTAACTTTGTAAGATGCAAAGAGGTTGGATCAAGTTTAAATGACTGTGGTGCCCCTTTTCACATCAAAGAATGGAAAACTACTGACAACGAAAGCCGCACCTGCCTCTCCCATCCAACCTGTCTGGCTGGCAGGGAAAGAAAAGAACTTGCATGTTGGTGAAGGAGGAGGCTGGGTGGGAGGACAATGAAATCTAAAGAGTAAACTGGTCCACGGTGTCCTGCGGGCTGTAAAATGCAGTTTAATGAGTCCCATTTTTTGTTGTTGTTCAAATGATTTTAATTATTGGAATACACAATTTTTTAAGATGCAAGTCAGTTTTAAAACCTGGGGAAAAAAGACCTAGGGCCCAAGTTGGCCCCTCAATATCATTAAACGACAATGAAGCAGAGCCTGACACACAGGAGGCTCTCACCCAACAGTCATCGTCACTAGTTGTCAGAACGGCCACCTCCACGACAGAGGAGGCTTTCCGTGTCTTCTCCTCCTCCAACCGTCACCTCTACTTGGACCCTCCTCCCCTATGAAATTTGCTTCTCCCACCCCACAATACCTTTACTACATTTCTGCACTTCAATGTGAAGACCCGCCCTGACAGAGGGTACTCTCTCCTCGCCTCAGATCTCCTTGCTCAGGGGTTCTTTTTCACCAGCCCTGAATCACCACCTTCCCCCTCCCACTTCACTCCTGCATCCGCCAGAGCAGTGTCAGGCACCACGAAGGACCAGCCAGCTCACCGAAGGCCTCCGCGTCCACTTACAAACCGTGCCCAGGACACAACTCCTCCTTCCCTGACTCCCGGCTTTTATTTCTCCAAACGAACAGCTCCAAGGCTTCATCTACCTTCCCGAATTTCATCGTTTCTTTCTACAAACCTTGGATCCCACGCTCCTGAGAAAGGCCAGGTCCGACACGCAGCCGCTGCATCCTCTTCGGCTCGCCCTTGGGCCGTGGTTTTTCAAGCCTGGCTGCAGATCAGAATCACCTGGGGCCCCTCTATGACCACGCCCTCCACGCCCCCAGATTTAATTGTCTGAGGCTGAGCCTTGTTAAAAAAAAAAAAAAACACCGCCCCTGGGAAGCAGTATGACTCCTTACCAGGAACAAGCTGCCGCCCCACAATGAAGGGCATCATCGCCCCTCGTGGGGAAGGCGGGGAGAGGCGGGTTTTATCCTCATCTCACCTGTGATGGTTCCCACAATGACGTTAAGAGAGTTCTAGAAGCAGGGGGGGGAGGCCAGTTCTAAAGATGTTACAATTTATACTTCATTAACCTCAGCTGGGAAGGCCGGACCGCTTCTCTGGGTTCTTCCAGCAGAGCCGGGTACAGAGCAGCCGACAACGCTGGAGAGTGTGAATTACTCTCCGGCAAAGGACAGAGAGAAGAATCCAATGGACCCACGCCTCTAATTCTATGAGCCACAGACTACAACCTTTGGACACATTTTTATAACAAGTCAAGTAAAAAAAATCATTTTCAGGGACTTCCCTGGCGGCCCAGTGGTTAGGACTTCGCCTTCCAAAGCAGGGGGTGCCGGTTCGTTCGATCCCTGCTCGGGGAGCTAAGATCCCACGTGCCCCGTGGCCAAAAAACCAAAACATAAAACAGAAGCAATATTGTAACAAATTCATTAAAGACTTTAAAAATGGTCCACATCAAAAAAATCTTTAAAAACTCATTTTCCAACACAGATAAGAACATGACTTCCAGAGTTTAAAAGGCTGCTAACATAGGAGAAAGCTCAACCTAAAGAATGAAAAGACATTTTCTGACTTGTCTGTATTATACCTAAATAGCCTTTCTCCAAGATGGGATTCAGCTAAACATATCTGGTTTACTCAATCTAGAAATTTAATGAAAACTACATTGCATAGAAAATGACAGTCAAACCCTATAAATGAACAGACTATATTTTACTAGTTAAAGAAATTAAGGCATTCAGGAAACAGCTGTAACCTCTGCAAATAAATTTCACCCACCACATAATCCCTGTAAAGGAAAACATCGTACCTGATGAGATCTGGTTCTGCACCCTCGTTCTTAAAGGATGTCAGAAGTAGTCTCTCTCGAGTTACAAGACCATCCAAAAGGTTTTGTCTTCGGTCTCCTTCCAGCTGTGTTCTGCAGGCATCTCGTTAAGGTCCAAGAGCAGGTGAATTACCTCATTTGACCTATTATGTTAGTAAGTGAGCTCTCCAAGTCAGAAAGGACTGTTACAGACTCTGATCAACCCTACCCAGAAGAGGCCTGAACCAACCTTCTCCTCCTGCTCTAACCTCAGACTTCACTGATCCTTCCAGTAAAGGACCTGGACAGAACCATCGCAGAGGAACTTACAAACACTGACACAGTTCCGCCACACGAGATACTTCACGGAGAAATATAGTTGGTAAACACGATTTTCCTCCCAGCGGCCAACCCTGAAATGTCCTTCCTCTCAACGGGGCAATGTGACTCAGGGAGTCATCAGGCTTTGAGTTTTAGGTCACAGTGGTCAAGGGTTTTTCCTAGACACTAATACCCTAAGATACTCTGCTAAAAAAGGAAAAAGGGAAAGAAAAGTTTTCTATGTTGCCCCCTTTCTTCCATGTTAATGAACACCTGTTAACACACCTGGAATATATTTTGTAAAGGGCTACTTTATGCAACAGATTTGCTCTAAAAAGCTGTTACCATCAGCTCATTAAACACATTGCGTGAGCTTTAATTCTAAACAAAATTACAAAGAAATAATCGTATTTTAATGTGTTGATCTACTAAGCATGCTCGACTAGGAGTCCAAAGGCCTGCTAGTGCTATTTTGATCATTTCCTATGATCCTGAACCAATTACTTCACCTTTTTGAATCTGTTTCTTTATATGGCACCTAGATAATCTCTCACACCTCTTCCGGCACAATCCATGGCCACAGTTTTCCTGGTTCCAGTAAAAGAGGGAGACTACTGCTTTGGATTTCTGGATTTATAGATCCTTGTCCTTTCAAGAGGGGATATTAAACCCTGCATTTAGGCCCCAGAAGTTTGAGAACTTGGCAGAATCAAGTTAAGTTTCCCTGGGTGGGAAAACCACGGCCCAGTGAATCTACTTTTGTTGATCATTTTGAATAGAAAAAGCTGGCCAGCTAGCAAAAAAAGCAAATAAACCCATCAAAAATGTTCCCCAGTAACAGATATTAGTTAGAAAAATCGTAAGTCCCCCCCAAACCAATGTAACTAAGGAGTGTTAGTGACTTTGAATACTTAAAAAATAATAATGGATACATTCTCTCAACATTCCAGAATGCCATGCTTTCCTGAGAAAAATGACTACCATCGCTTTTCCGTTTCCTGCTTGACTACAGTCATTAAGAGCCCATCTTGGAAACCGTGAAGTAGCAACTGTAACTAAGAAACAGTGAGCCTAAGTCCTTCCTCTGTACTAATAAAAGGGCCAAATATTAGCCTTCTGATCAATGCAACGCCAAGAATAAATGTGTTTCAAATCAGTGGCAAATTGCCAATAAAGCAGAAGGCTCTTCTATCTAAAAAAACGCTCCTGGGGGTGGGGAGAGACAGAACCTATGTCATGAATCATACAGGACAAAACTGAATTTTAATCATGGAAAACTATTAACTATATCACAATGCTGATTAGCTTTGTCTTCTGTTCTACGCTCAGCCTACTCCGGCAATCTGTGGTTTTGTTGGGATTTTAGTTATCCACCTATCCAAGCAAGCATAAGCTGAACGATAATCCAATATTACAATTAAGCACAGATCTGACTGGCTCAGGGGTTTAAACATAAAAAGTAAAATCACATATCGTTAGAAGACGACTTTGGAGAACTTTCTAATACTCTTAGAGTAAGAAAGATCTTTCTAGTCAAGAATGAAAACCCAGAGGCCATGAAGGAAACACTAAATCTGGCTCTATAAAAATTTTAAATATCTGCAAAATAAAATTACAAGTGACAAATTAATAGTGGCAAATTTTAAAACAGCAAAGGATATAACAGGGCATAGAAAAAAGAAACAACAATAATGCTAATCAAATGAAAAAAAATGCAGTTTCACATTAGTAAAAGAAATGCAAATTGAACCACGCTATCACTTTCACCCATCAGGTAAGAAACTACGACAGGACGGTTCTGGAAAGGGGCAAGGAACCAAGCACTCTCAGACATCCTTGGTGGGAATGGAAATGGGTTCAACCAATTGCCACACTGCCTTCCATATACATAACAAAATTTAAAAGGCACATTCTTTCAACAGGAATTTCTCCTACAGATATCTTCACATGTCTATACAAAGATGTAGGAACAAAGATGTTCACTGCAGCATTATTTATAATAGCCAAATATTGGAAACATTCTAAGGTCTGTCAATAAGGAACTAGCACACCTCTACAATGGTATGTTTTGCAGCCCCAGAAAAAGAGAGAGAGAGAGAAGAGGAAAGCTCTTTATGTATCGATGATAATGATAGTTAACATTTCTGAGCACTTACTAAGTGCTACATAAGTTATTTGGTATGGAGTAATCTCCAAAATAGTGTTAAACAAAAACAAAAAGCAGCAGCAAAGAGCTAAACAGTGAATAGTATGCTCCCACTGCATACATTAAAAAAAAAATCAGAGAAACATATATGTTTGTGTATACACTTAAAATTTATGGAAGGATACACAGAGTTGCCTCTAAGGAAAGGGAACTGGGGATTCAGGGTATAAGGGAGACTTACTTTCCATCCAATATTGTTTTGGACCGTTTGACTCTATCAAATGCTCATTAACAAAAAATTTCAGAACCAAACGTATAATATGATCCCTCTGTAGTCAAAAGCATTTTATATTTACATGTGTATATATTTGTTCATGCCTAGAAAAGTCTGTGATGACAGGTACCAACCACCAACCCATTAACTGTGAAAGAATGAGCTGGAATAGGATGGGGATGGGGAAGAGAGAGGAGTCATTGGTTAAAAATAAGAACTATACAGGTAGAAAGTACTTTTTTAATAAAAACAATATAGGCAAGTTTTAAATTTAGCAGATATTAGATATAAACTAGTTGAGAATAAATTAACAATCAAAGAACATCAATTTTAGGGGCAATAAAACTTGGTGATTATGTTTTGAAGATTAGTAAGTGAAGAAGAGAATCACAGACAGCTGATGCTAGGAGAGGCCTATCCGAGTCTCTTGTTCTTCTGACCAGGAAACCAGGGCCCCGTGCAGCTGGTAACGGCAATAGTGGGCTAGAGCCCAGCTCTTTCCAGTCTAAGTCAGGGCTTTCCTACCACCTCGCGTGGGGCCTGACCACCAAACGTTCCAGGGGCTCCTCCACCCTGAGGCCCCCAGTGCTGCTCACTTAACTGCCACTTCTTAGCACCCTGTTAATAACAATACCGGTAATATTAATTCAGAACATTCCCAGAGACTCCCTGTAAATCCGGGACAACTGGAAAACTGTCCAGTTAGGAACACTCACTCTACCTCTTTGTTCTGTTTTTATTTTAATCTATTGAGAGAACACAGCATAAGGAGATAGGGGGGAGGGTAGAGGAGGTTGAAGAGAATAAACGGATGCACAGCCCTTCTGCATAGCACGCTTACTGTACAGAAGTTGTTGTTCACGAGAGGTCAAAGAATCGTCTAGGCAGTGGTGACACTGCACAGATGTGGTCTCATGGGAGTTGGGGGACGCGAGGACAGGGTAAGGAAGGACAAGTAGAACACAGGGCACAGTCAGTGGCCAGAGCAGGGACCTCCTCTTCCACCAACGTGGTGAATAACCAAGGAAGAAGGTCAGAGAACAGACGAATAAGGAAACAGAAGAGCTAGCTACCATAGTACTTTTTCATCGGCTAGGCTGATTTTACACGTAATTATAACCGGTTTATGGCAATGCAACGCTGAAAATGAAACTGGGTCCTGATTTCGTATCACCAATACCCATGACCAACGTGCTTCAGCCCAGCTTCTCTGCTATAACCTGGGAAGCACTTCTAACCTACGATGGAGTGGGCTGAAGATGGTGCTGGACCCAGGGGACACCTCACCCCGACTCTAGCTCCTGGAGTTTCTCCTTGTTTGGTAGAAGGCTTAAGAATTTAGGCATGTCTTACGTGCAAATTAATTGCTCTGGAGAAGCATAATTACTTCCCACTGCCGCAAGAAGGACTGCACAGAGACAGTTTAAGGTCTCAGAGGCTAGAAGATTTTTCTGGCTCACATAGTACTTCATCCCTTTCATTTTACTATTTTTTTTAAGTTAACAAACTCTGCTGAATATCCATTATGTACCTGGCCAGGTCCTTATCTTCCTCAAAGCACTGATCATATTTTGCAAGTAGTATCTTAATACTATCACTATCTGTGTGCTTTGATATACCCTTCTTACTTGATTATAAACTCCATAAAAGGACTACCTGTAAATTCTCCAAGATGGCTGTAATTTTAACAATGATAAAATACTAAGTAGCAGCTAATCCTCGAGGAGGGCTTACTTTATGTGAAACACCTTCTATGCATGTAATTTAATCCTCCCAACAATCCCATAAGCCGGGTGTACTTTGATTATCCCTATTTCACAAATGAGAAAACAGGCACAAAGAAGTAACTTGCCCACAAAGGGTTAATAACTATCTTTTATTTAACACCCACAATTATGGGGGTGGCTTGTCCTGTGAGATGCTTTAAATATATTTTCTTCAACTTTCACAACAACCTGCAAAACAAGCATGATTGTTCCTACTCTACAGGTTAATGAAACAAAGGTCAAGTAAGGCTACATTGCTCTCTGGCCTTGGGGAAGTGGTGGAGCTGGTCTTCCACCTCAGTTCTGTCTGGCGCCAAAGCCAGTGTTGTTCCCAGTATTCCAACGGTGTCCAGACTTTTGGATTTCATGGAGCAGAAATATTTCCAAACAAACTGCGGGGATGGTGATGGGGGGATTTACATAGACCAATTATACATTTTGCCATCTATGGACATTCCAAAACCCACAACAGACAAAACTCTCATCTACTTTTACTATCATGGTGAAAAAGCAAGCAGATGTTAATACCCAAAACTAGGGAGAACCATGTAAACAGACTATAAATCAGAAAATTTCTACTGAAATAAAAATTATCTTGTCCTTATTTTTCTCACAATAGCAGACACCAGTGAAAACTGTCATGGCCAGGTGCAGTGTTTTAGAACCACTTCACCTCCACTGGAGCCCCGAGGGGCTATCCCTAAAATCTATCCAGTGAGCCTCTCCACACCTACATGTATCCAGGTTTGTTACACGGTGACTGGGGCATCTATCCTGCCATCTACCTATCTGTCTACGCATCTTTTTTTCCCCAAATAAATACAAAGTGGAACAGAGTTATTTATGGATTTTAAAAAAGTATTTCTAGGGAATTCCCTGGTGGTCCAGTGGTTAGGACTCGGTGCTTTCACTGCTGGGGGCCTGGGTTCAATCCCTGGTCAGGAAACTAAGATGCCACAAGATGTACAGCACGACCAAAAAATAATAATTATTACTATTTCTACAGGACTTCTCCCAAGAAACCAAAATACCTTTTGATACTGAACCCCTCTGTAAAGTGATTTTTTAGAATTCTTTTTAAAGTACTAAAAGTGCTGCCTTTGAAAAACCCAACAAAAAGACAAGCTTCACTTAAAGCTAATTCTAAGAATAATTTTAGTATTACCTGAAATTTCCTATGCGCCCTCCTGTAAACACACCTTTTCTCAGCTGGTGAGGCCATTATAATCCCCATCTCCAAGAAGTACTGTGAACAGAAGTTAATGTTTTCCAGCAATTTTCAACCCTCTGGCTGCAGGACTTCCAATTATGAATTGCAAGTTAACCAATTCGAAAGCATGCCACTTTCATTTTAATTTCACATTTATTCTTGCCAGAGAAAAGTACTTTTTCAGGAAAGAGCAGTAACATCTTAGGCCTAACCTCCCAGAATTTAACTGTGTGGAAGGCATTTTCATAGGACTTATCTTTCTGGCAACTCCTAGTGTTCTCTGGAAAACTTCACGAATGCAGAAAGGCATAAATTTATTAAGTAAGGTACCATAAACTCAACTACCCAACACAGTAAGGAAATGTGGTTTTCAAATATTCACGTTAAAAAAGTCACCCAACATTAATTATGCCTCAAGGAAAAGGATTAAAAAGTCACTCTCCTGGCGATTTATGGACACAAATTTTTCTAAGAATTACAACATCATAAAGTATACCTAATAAACCACAGTGAAGACTGTTTAATCTTTCTGATGATTAAGAAGGGTCTTGAGGATTTGCATTATAAACAAGATTTGTCTTGGCATTACAGCAACATGACAAGTCATAGGGAACTCTAGTTGAAGACAGGCCACGTGACAGTGGACTGTATTCTATCACTAAAGTAGAATTCAGCTTTTTAACAAGTGGCTTTGGGTTCAGACAGCCCTGCATTGGAATCCTAGCTTTCCATTTCTTAGCAGTGGGGTCTGGGCAAGTTACTTAAGCTCTTAAATATTCTTCTCGGTGTGAAAAAATTCCTCTGCTGGAATGCTGTCCTTTCTTTCCAACTTCATCAGTGACTTGAGGTGCAAGTTTGCCTTGGCCTCAATACCTCTTTTGTAAAGAAGGGAATGAACCGCCCAAACAACTTCATAATATGAGGTTACTAGGCCTGACAAGTTGCTATCTGATGCATCTTAAATCTGGATGACAGCTGCCACAGAATTATCCTATATGTTTGGGAAGAGGAAGGTCAGGGAAAGGGAAGATGTGAGGAAGAAGAGGGGAATTAAATAGAGGCCTTCGTAACGTAGAAGCTACCTCCTTTCCATTCTATCTAAGAAATGGTCTCCCTGAAAATACAGAGGTTTATGAGCGCCCCCATGGGGTGGATTATCTGAATTCCACCCCTAGTCTTGGTTGCTGTTCCAGTAGAAATAGACCCAATTATTTGAAAAAAATAATTAGATTTTAAAGAAAGCTGTTATATTCCAGACGAGTTTTTGATTTCTCCTGGGAAATTCTAAATTATTCACATGATGGTCCTTAAATATTTTCATAAATATTTCATATTTTCAGAGTATTTAATAACTCTGGTGTTTTCAAATGCCTGGTGTTTCATTCAGCAAATTCTGAGATCACCACAAAACCAGAGTCTATGAGACTTCAAAATATGGTCAGACTGCAAGCATTTAGAAGAACAAAGTCAATTATTACTGTAGCGTGCTTGGTACCCCCCATAATTAATAACTAGCAGAAATTATTAATAGAAAAAAGTAAAAGTTATTAATTTATATCTTCTTGCCCTATAGGTTTAGCACATAAATATTATAAGATGAATAATAATCAGTTACCTGTTAGCAAATAAAGTTATTAATATTATACTGGGAAACAATATTTAACTACGTTTCTAATACATGCGATTTAGGTAATATTAAAATGAGTTTGCACACCTTGATCCCATGTGCAGAATTCCAAGTACTTAGTACTGAAAGTGGAGAACACAGCTCTGCCAACTTGAGGTCTATATATTAAGACTTGTGCATTTTGATAAAATAAAAATTCCTTATATAATAGACTGTGCAGTAACAAATGATGCCAGATGGAGGGTAAAGTTACAAACTAAATGTATCAGAGTATTCCAACTGTGTTAAAAATAAGGGCCCGATTGTTTACTGAAATAAAACTTATATTTAAAACCTTAGTGTTTTAATAAGTGCACACTGGAAATCATGCAACTATCTAAACCAGCCTCCCTGATGACATACAGTGGTGATACTTGGAGAAAAATATTTTTTAAAACATCTTCTATTGTTTTATCTAAAAAGCTATATTCCTACATTTTCCCACGTTTAAAATTGGGCAATAACAACCATTTCCCAAGGTACCAAAGTCTGGTACAAACTAAAGACAATGGAAAGGACTGGTAAGAGAGGACCAGTTTGAGGTCAGTTTTAAACTCGGATTTAAAGGATTAGTTTATGTAACAGGTCAAGTGTATTTTCCTAAATTGATCAGATTATGAATTTCTAAAAAAAAAAAAGAAAGAAAGAAAGAAAATATTTTGGGGAGTTCCCTGGCGGTCCAGTGGTTAGGACTCCGCACTTTCACTGCCGGGGCCCGGGTTGGATCCCTGGTTAGGGAACTAAGATCCCACAAGCCACTGCATGGTGCGGCCAAAAAAAAAAGAAAGAAATATTTTAATTCTTCATATTGTTGGTGGGAGGCTGAAGTGATGACATAACTTGCTTCAGACAAGTGTCTCCCACCCCCCAAAACTCCCAAAACAGGGGTACTGTCTGGACCTCTAGAACAATAAGGCAAAGAAGTCACATCTCAATAATCTACATAATCGGGGGGAAAAAATGCATCGTTTCTACTGGTACTAGCTTCTCAGAAAAGAAAACGAATTGTTCAAAACTCTGGGAACTACAGAAGCAGAATCACAACTCAAGGGTGTCATGGAAGTTCTCCTGCTGGACCACCTTCAAGGCAGTCTAGACAGGTAGCAACATGGGGCTCGGTGTAAATACAGCACTGACAGAAAGCATGAGCTTCCTGCACTATTAAGGTTACACCCAACTAAGTTAATTCCTGCCGTGTGTCTTGCTTCGCCAGCATATTCACTGTAAAACATGTAACAGACGCTTAAAATAGAAATTGAGATTATAGGCAATATTTTGGAAACCAGGTCTTCCTCAAGCTGTGGAAAAATCTGGGTGGCCCAGATTCCTTCCTTTCTTAATATAAGACTGCTTGTCCTCCCACTCTAGCAAGAGGTGGAAATGTTTACATGGATACATCTGATGTGTTGACACAGCTCTTAGCAATAAGTCCTTCAAAAGGGCGATCTTTTCCTTCAGTTTCTGCAACAAAGCTCTGATTGTCACGGTAAGCTGAAAAGAAAAGAACACAGCCTGAGTATGCTAGTCCAGAGGTGTGAGGTCTCCTAAAAATATCATGTAAACGCTGCTTTACAAACTATGATTCAATCAAGGAAGGGCTGCAACGACAACCTCAGGGTTGTACGGGATCTTAACAGTCACGTGGGCCAGCCACCCACCTAAGGCTCATACCCAGCCCTATGACCTGACCAGCTGGTAAGCCGGTCCATACCTGAACCCTGACATTGACTGGAAACTGTCACTTTGCTCTCACAGTCAGCTCAATTGTGTCCCTTGAGCATCTACCCTCGGATCCTATTTGTCTACCTCGGAGCCACGCAGGAAATTGCATGTCCCCAGTCTTTGTTCACCAGCAAAAGCCCCACGGTTCCCTCAACCATGCTGCAAAGAACAAGACGTCAAGTCCCACTGCCATCCCGGCCAGGCCTCCCTAAACACACTGGTATACTTACAACCCATTAAAAGTTTTACAGCAGGGTGTCCTTTTCATACAAGAGGAATGTTGACCACATAGGACTCTTTTTCCAGGAGGTGTGAATTTTCTCCAATTTACAAACCCAGAGTAAAGTTTTGTTTGTGACTCTAAGTGCTGCCTTAAAGGATGGTGGAGAGGTGGGGAGGAAGCCTCTTAGGAATTTAAAAATATGAAAAATAGAATCGCCCACGTAAAGTAAACATAGTCAACCACGGATATAATCGGAGATATGTTTAAAAAGGCACTCTCACAAGTTTGCTACCTTGTTAAAAGAAGCAATTATACAACTGCAGTGGAAGCAGGGGCTCTCTCCTTAGATTAGCAGGGTCACATAAGGAAAATACAGCGCAACAGCAGAGGCTGGCCAAGGGCTACACACATCAAGCAACCCTCAAAGGTATCAGCAGCCAAGAAAAATCTCACCTTAACTATTCTAATACCTCTGGGAACCACAGAAGAACCACCCACAACGTTTATGGGGAAACGCCAAGGAAAGCAGATCCCTCCTCATTCAAGAAGCAAAGAGCAAAACAAACAAATGAACAAAAGAACAACAAACACACACACACACACACAGCAGGTCTAAGAAGAATCTACTGAAATTAAAGATCAAAAGCATTCAACAGATGAAAGAATATGTAGCCATTGAAAAGTATGACTGGGGACCTCCCTGGCGGTCCAGCGGTTGACACTCCATGCCTCCAATGCAGGAGGCGCGGGTTCAATCCTTGGTCGGGGAACTAAGATCCCACATGCGGCACAGCACGGCCAAAAAAAAAGTATGACTGAAATCTATATTTGTTAACATAGAAAGATACCCATCATAATTTATTAAAAGAAAAAGAAATCAAGTCATAAAAAGAAGTGTCATCCACATAGAGAAAAAACAACCCAGGACCTAAAGACATCAAAACATCAAGGGTAGTTATCTCTAAGTAGTGGGATTTCTTAATATTTTACAAGAAAACTATTACTTTCATAATCAGAAGAAATTTCCCATTATGATAATTTAACAGAAGCTTTCCAAAGCATAGAAAAGGATGGAAAGCCTAATTCATATTTTAAGCTAACACAACCCTGGTAACAAGCGCTGACAGAGATAACAGAAAAAAAGAAACTACTTGCCAATCTCCCTTAAGGATTATAAATGTAAAAGTCTTTAAAAAAGTTTAGCAAAGCAAATTCAGAATTACATTAAAAATGACAATATACCATCACCAAGTAGAATTTATCTGAGTAATTTAAAAATAGTTTGATGTTAGAAAATCTAATAATAAAGCTAACAGTGTTAATTACTAAAAACAGACTAAACATATGATTAATACAGCATTGCAGAAATTAATTAAAAACAAAACAAAAACAAAGAAAACTAAAAATCAGTCAGTGCTGCCTTAACTACAATATTATTTAACTTTAGTCTAGAAGTTCTAACCAACATGATAAGACAAGTTAAAGAAATACATAAGGGCTGGAAAGAAGGAAATGAAATTATCATTATTTGCAGATTGATAATAGTCTGTTTGGGAAAGTTAAGAGCATCACCTAAAAGATGACTAGAAACAGATAAAGAATTCAGGATGGTGATCAATCACAAAACGAAAAAATCTAGGGCATTCCTAAATTCAAGTAATAGGGAGAACTTTTAAAAATTATTTTAAAACATCATTAACAATATCAACAAAATCTAAAAAATATCTAGAACAGTGCCTGGTGTATAGTAACTGCAGGAAACACTGCTGATGGAATGAGTGAAAGGAAACACTCAATACTGCACAAATGTAAATGCTCCCCAGTTTAGTCTATAAATATACTACACATCTACCCAAAATCCTATTTGGAGTCCTTTTATTGGAGAGGAGGTGGTAACTGAGGCACAGCACAAAATTCTTTTTAATAAAGCTATGCAAAATTGCTCTAAAATAAAAAAATAAAAAATAAAATAAATAAAATAAAAAAGGGGGTGGGGTCGGGGTGGGGATAAATAAAAAATAAAAATTAAAAAAAAATTGCTCTAAAAGGAGGATAAATGAAGGGAAATATAGAAAGATCACGGATATGTGTAACCAAGGGGGCCTTAAACAATTAGATATTAAATCTTTACAAAAAACTACAAGAGTATGATGCTGGCAGTTACCAATGGCTTCGTTAGTGCAATAGAACAGAAGGTCCAGAAACAGTGCAGTTGTGTAAAAACTTAGTGAATGAAATATGGACTATTTCATATTTGGGGGGGATTAATAATTTAGCAAATGGGAAAAAAATTAGATGCCTACAATACACGAAATAAATTTCAAATATTATAAAGATTTATGTGTTTTAAACAAGATAAAAAAGAGGAGAAAAGCTTAACGAAAATTTAGATAATTAGGCAAAGTATTTCTATAATCCCTGGATGTGAAAGGCCTTTCTAAGCATTACCTCCCCTTCTCCTATAAGAAAAGGCCATAAATATAGTTATAATTTCAAATAAAATTTTTAAAAAGTGTATATATATTTTAAAGTCATTTATAAAATCAAAATTCAAATTAATAGAAAAAATATTTGTACCAAATATGCCAGATCAAAGCTTAATCAAAGCTTAGTTAACATATATATAAGGAACACCTGGAAATTAAGAAATAATAAGCTAGGTTAAGGACATGTATATAACAGGCAATTCATAAAGGAAGAAATACAAACATCCAATAAATATATGAAAAGATGTTCAATGGCATAAGTGATTTTAAGAATGCATATTAAACTCTTGTATACTTTCACCTAACAGAGAAAGTTTTTTTTTAAAGTGAATCAGAATTGGTATAGAAATGTGACTCTGAGACATTTTCAAAATGCTTAAATTTTATACAACCTAAATCCATAAATCCTACATTGAGAAATTTATTCTAACCTAGGCAATAATTCAGCCATACTGAAAACTCATTTTTATAATTAGAAACAATCTAACAGTCCAAGATGATACTGGTTAAATGGATCAGGGATCTAAATGTACAAAAATGAAACCATACATTTGCTAGAAGAAAACATAAATAAATTCCTTTGTAACCTACAACTAGCAAAAGCTATGAGTGAAAATACAGAAGCAATTAAAACTTGATAGTCAACTTCATTTAAAAAGAACTAAAACTTTCACATGACAGAAGCTACCATAAGCAAAGTCAAGCAACAAATGATAAAGGAGAGGAAATAATTACAATATATCACAAAGAGCTAATCTCCCTAATATATGAGGAGCTCTTAAGTATTAAAAAGACCAACAATCCAACAGAAAAAATGGGCAAAAGATAAGAAGTTAGTTTACAGAATATATACATAGTGTTTAAGAATGTGAAAACATACTTCACTTGATTCAGAGTATGAAAAACGCAAATTTAAAACTATACTGGAAGGTGAGGGAGAGGTACAAACTTCCAGTTATAAAGTAAGTCAAGGTGATGTAATGTACAGCATAGGGAATATAGTCAATAATATTGTAATAACTTCATATGGTAACAGATGGTAACTAGACTTATCTGATGATCATTCTGTAATGTACAGAAATATCAAATCACTATGCTGTATACCCAAAACTAATATAATATTGTAAGTCAATTATGCTTCAATTAAAAAAATGAAGAAAATAAAACTACACTAAAATATTTTATCTCACTTATCAGGTTGGCAAAAATTCGGAAAATTGACAACGCCCTCTGCTGGCCAGGCTGTGAAGCCAAAGGTGACAACTCCTGTGGAGGGGAATTTGGCAACAGGTAAAAAAAAATCACATATGTCCTGGTTCTGAGAATTCACCCTTAAAAGAACCTCCACAAATACAAAAAAAAAAAAAAAAAAATCACAAAGCTATTTATTGCAGCATTATTCATAACAGCAAAAGACTGGAAACACTCTAAATGCCCATTCTTAGGAGACCGGTGAATGAACTAGAGTACACACAATAGAGGACTATAAGGCCCTAAGAAAAACTGAGAAGATCTCAGTGAATTAATATATCTATGATATATTATCAAGTGAAAAGAGCAAGATACAAAAGAGTAACTTTTGTATCAAAGGAAGAGAAATGAGAATACACACACACACACACACACACACACACACACACCCACACACACCTGAATGCCTATTTCTGCAAGAAGTCACACAGGAAGAATACATGAGAAATTAATTTTAAAAAAAGGTTACCTCTAAGAAGCAGATGAAGAAGGCATGGAAAAGAGTGGGATGGGGAAAAGACTTTGAGTATACCTTTGTATATAATATTGACTTTTGAACTATGTAAATGTTTTACATATTAAAAATTGTATCAGTAAGGGTAGGGAAGAAAAGCAAACCCTGAAAATGAATATCAATAGATACAAAGGAGAGCATAAGACACAGGAAAAAAAAGAAACAATTCTAATAGCTTTAGAACAGAGTAACCTCAGTATCCTTAGTGGGATATTCTAAATTAAAAAAAATAATAATAAAGACACAAACTCAAACTTTACTTATTGTTTGTAGTGGCCCTTGTGTCATGATTCTGAAACTATTTTCTAGAAACTCTAAGAGAGACCAAATGAGCAAAAACATATCAATGCTTCTGGAAACCTGGGTTCTCACTGCGGGAGAAGGAAGGAAAATACTAATTTGGAATGGGGAAGTTACAAAGAAACCTGTGAATGTTGGATTAGAATCAATAGTATTGGCATGGACTCATGGTTTTCTAAAAACCATATTTCCTCGCCAAATCCCACCATTGTTTTTTACAGCCCATAAGCGAGGGATGATTTTTTACATTTTTAAATGTAAAATGTAAAAAACAAAAAAGTCTATTATCCTTTTGTCGAGAATGGGTACTCAAAGAGGTGAGCACTTGGCCTCTTGTCCTGCAAAGCCTGACAGATTTACCATCTGGAGGAAAGTGTACCAACCTTGGAACTACACTATGAAATTGTTAGAAACTTTTTAAGGTAAAGTGGGAGAAATTACAGAGATGCCATGCTTCATTTAATCCTAGTGATTAAATAACTATAAACTGATAGGTTGTAATGTCAATTCGACATGTGTTAAGCATAAAGGTCGTTATACATACACACAGAGTCAGAAAGGGGAGGGTTTTCAGACCTCAGAGCTCCAACAAATCATTTGAAGTACTCATTCCTGGTCTTACCTTGGTTGTATTTTCACCATTTCTTTCATACTGATTTCGTTGTTGAATTTTCTCAGCAATCTCTTGTGCAGTTTGGCAGGTAGAATCATAGGTGGAGAACCTGCATCAAAGTCATAAAGGGAGAAAAATGTTGAAGGTTCTTTAAAGGAAATTCCTGCATAATCTAAGTCTGTAATTCTAGTCACAAATACAAACAGGAAGGGAGAATGATAATCCTAACAGTGATGGCAACAGGGGTTGAACGGTACTTAGTACAGGCTGGGCTCAATTCTCACAACTTCCTTTGTAATAACTCACTTAATCCACACAAGAACACTGGGAGGTGGGTCACCATCCCCATCACACATGTGAGAAAATCAGGCACAAAGAGGTAGAGCGACTTGCCCTATGGGTACCACCAGCTGCAAACCAAGGCTGCCTGGCCCTGAGCCTGTGCTCCTAGCCACTGTGCTATCTGGCCGCTGAGAAAGCATACAGATTCGTTCATTCACAAAACATTCAGCAAACATTCCTGGAGGGCCGCCTCTGTGCTGAGCACTGCCCCAGGCACTGGAGAATAGAGCAGGGAACAAAATGGACAAAGTCCCTGCTTTCAAGGAGTTTAGTGAAGGGAGAAAGGCATCAAACAAACCAAAACATAGTATGTCAGGTGTTGCTATGGGCTAAGAAGGAAAATAAAGCAGGATAAAGGGATGGAGGGTGACAGGCCAGGTGAGCAGCTATTTGGGGAAGAGCTACACAGATCAGCAGGTAACACAATGCTCTGGGGTCAAAGGACACACACCCACCTGACACCTAAGTTTACCAGAATTCTCTCAAAGCAGGTCCTGAGCTTCTATTTGTTATTCAACAGTGTCGGGGGTTTTGAAGGACTCACAATCAATCCCCAATAGTCCCTTATTTTTTCCTTCGCTTACAGCCTTTTCACTTTTTATCTGTTTTACAGAAAATACTTAAGTGCGTACACACATTTCATCTCTCCTACAGGGCATGGACCATGAATATACGACAAACATATTTTCCAGGAGTGCCCAGTAAAAAATATTAAAATCTGCTGTTTAACCTAATGTTAAACACCAAGGGGGGAAAGCCACCGGGAGCGGGGGAGCGGGGGCAGTGGGGATGGTGGTGTGCTGAACTGGGAGATTGGGATTGACATGTATACACTGATGTGTATAAAACTGATGACTAATAAGAACCTGCTGTATAAAAAATTAAATAAAATTCAAAAATTAAAAAAAAACAACTAATACTAAACTTTCTTTGGGTTATTTGTATGGAAATATGTTAACATAAATGTTTCAGACATTACATAAAATTCCTAAAAATCTTGTATGTTCTGGTATAATGTTATAAGTCATAATTCTAGTTATTACTTTAAAATGTATATCTCAGAAATAACTAAATTTCCTTGTCAATTGCATTATTATGAACTTTCATCAAATCTTTAACTGTGGTCATTTTTAAGTCTTTTGTCATTTACAGAGAGTTCTGGGTGTACTCTGATGCTTTTGCAAAAATGTTCCTATTAAAGGGTTTCATCTTCAAAGAATTCATGGAAAAGACTCTGACAAGTACAGGTTTCTGGTAACTGACTGTACTGCTGAACTGAATGAATAAGCATTTTCAGAACTCTAATGGAAAACTGATGAACTCATAAAAGTGCTAACAAAAGATCAAGATGAAAAAAAAATTAATTACATGGGACTGAGTGAACTGATGAGGATGATTATAATTTTTGTGACTTTCTGTTTGAATAAAAAAAAATGTGATGTAAATTTATGTAAAAAAGAACTTAATGTAAAACAATGCCACTCTTCTCACATATTTTCTCTTGTTTTGGAAAATATAGATATTTTCTGTTAAAAACGTGATTTATGCTGACATGTAATAGGTTGATTATTGTTATTATAAATGAATTAATAAATATTTTTAAGTTTCAAAAAAAAATTAAAATCTGCTGTTTAACCTAATGTTCCAATTTTTGTCTGAAAAAATAAGCAATCCATTTCTTAAAATCTCTGATTTCCCACGTATCACTTAAACAATGAGGGGACCTGGCAAATGTCTTTGAATGAAGGAAAAATAAACAATCTCCAGTCGTTTCCCTTACGAGTCTCACTACAGTAATTATAGCTATGGCTAACAACTGAGTACCTGATCCGGGCCAGGTCCTATGCTAAGAGCTGTACATTTTAAATTTAATAAGGATCCAATGAGGTAGTGTAACCGAGCATGACCCTATGGGGCCTTCCTGGAACAGACCCCCATCCCCTTGTCCTCCTCCTGCCTCTTGTCTATAGAAAAGCTTTAGTCTCCTAGGGCTTCCCTGAGTTCCAAAGAGTAAATTTAATCAGAAAAGCGAGAAGCAGGAAAACAGTCAAGCAAAACAAAATAATAATAGTTTAGCCATTAAAGTCAAGGACCTTTGGTTCCTCCTCAAGGGCTGTAGATAATATTCTGAGCCATGTCCTTTGAGCTGCTTTGCAGATACCGAAACCCCCGCCGGGTGGGAGAAGTTAACTGTCTGCTGCCCAAAAGCACGTAGACCCCAGACCCCAGACCAACTGGAACCAGAAAGTGACTCCCAATTACCCCTCCACCAACCAATCAGAAGAGTGTCCACGAGCTGATCACGCACCCCACCACGCCCCTCCCTCACCCTGTCTTTAAAATCCTTTCCCTGAAGGCCGTCGGGGAACTCAGATGTTTTGAGCACTAGACTCCTTGCTTGGTACTCTGCGATAAATGCTGCACTTTCCTTCACCACAACCTGGTATCAGTAGATTGGCTTTACTGCATGCGGGCGAGTCAACCCAAGTTTGGTTCGCTAACAGTAGGATCCTTGGCAACTCACCACTATAATCTAAAGTAGCATCATTCATATACATATATTCATGCATACCAAAAGAGAGCAGGTGATATAAGACAATACACAATTAAGAAAGTAGGAGGGGAGACTTCCCTGGTGGTCCAGTGGTTGAGAATCCGCCTTCCAACGCAGGGGACGCGGGTGCAACCCCTGGTCAGGGAACTAAGATCCCACATGCCGCAGGGAAACTAAGCCCGTGGGTCACAACTAAGACCTGACGCAGCCAAAAATAAATACATAAATATTAAACAAAAAAGAAAAAGAAAAAGAAAGTAGGAGGGAGGCTGATAAGAAAAATTGGGTCCTGGTCCCAGCTTTGCCACATTTTCCCCTTTTTCCCTCCATACTGTCATCTATGAAAAGAGGTTCTGAGGTCTGGCTCTGTGGTCCCAGACCACACGTATGAAAATCAATAACAAGGTACAACACACCTCCTGCCAAACGCGGAGTATAAATGGCAAGTGCATATTTCCGGAGTTCAGAAATGAGAGAAATTACTGTTGGCTGAGACAGATCTGATAAGGCTGGGCCAAGAGGTTACACCTTGGGCTGAACCACAACGTCAAAGCAGGCCTCTCACTCCAACAAGAGGGAGGAGCACATCCTAGACTAGGTGAGAGGCACAGGGAGCAAGCAAAGATGAAAGGGAGGGAAAGAGCCTGGCACAGTCGGCTGAGTGGTGGTCCTGGGTAGGAGGGTAAAGTATAAAATGGTAGAGATGAGTTGAAGCTAGTTTCTGCAGAGCCTTGAACAGCAGAACAAGGTTCGACATTTGGCAGAGAATTTGAGAGGTGTAGGGGATACTTTTACACATAGAGTGAGGCCTGGAAGAGGTTACATGAAATGCTGATGGCCAAAACCCCAGATGTCTTGCTCCTAATCCTCACGTTCTCATTTGAGCTCTAAAGAGCATTTCTGAAACTTTGCTACACAGTTGAATCACCAGAGAAGACTTAAAAAAAAAAAAAATCCTGGCTCCTAACCCAGGCATCATTCTGATTGAATTGGCACGGGGTCTGACCTGGACGTGAGGAGTTGTAAAGCTCCCCAGGTGATTTCAATCTGTAGCAAAGCTTGAGAACCACTGGCCTAGTGGTAATGGGCAACCTCATGATGGAATCAACCACACAGGTACCTAAAATACTAGTTTAGGAAAAGTAACCTAAACTCCACACACATAAATCACTGGGGGATGAGAGAAGAGTGGCAAGAGACCAGTAGAAGACTTCTCCAGCTATTCAACTCAGTAACCAGCCACCAATATTTACTCTCCGGAAGCCATAAGGCTATAAAGGATTGGACTATGGCAGAAAAGAAGAAAACAAAAAATAGTGGAGATTAGTGAATAATCTGATAGGAAGAGTGAGGAAAAAGTAGATGATTAGAGTTTTTAGGCCTAAGTGACTAAGAGGATGGTGATGCCATGACAGAGGCTGTGGAACTGGAACAGAGAGAAAAAAGTGGTAAAGCTGATTAACTTTAGCAAAGGACCCATTCAGAGACAGTCACCACTGGCTATTTCTATTACACGGTGAGCTTACCACTGGCTTTGATATGCCATTAAAATAGTAACAGCCATATTCCATTTCTAAACAGGAGCACACTACTCAGGAGTAAAGCGTCACTGAGCTACGCTATTTCAACAGTAGGAGAGCAAAGCTGTAGTCAAGTCTGTTTTATACGTTTTTCAAAGTCCTATTCCGTACTCCTTTCTGCTCTCGTGATCAGCAACCTACTTCGCAAGGAAGCTGACCTAGCATAGCACAGTCCCTCATTGTTTCACTTTCAACAAATGAGAAAGCTGCTGAGTCAAACTCCTTGAGAGGAACAGGAAAAATTATCAGTGCTTTTTCAACATTAACTGTGGAAGAGGCCTAGGGTTCAGTGATAGCTTCTACCAACCTAAATGGATACCCTGGGGCCTCTACCTTATTTCTAAGCTTTATTTCCTACCTTATGTGTAAAATGAGGGAGTTAGCTTCCAGGAGGTGGAGGGCAACTTAGCCCTTGGACCCAGTAGTTCCACTTCTAGGGAGTGAGCCAAGGAAATAAGAGATGGAACAAAAGGGCAGTCTTTGTAATTAAAAAAAAATAAAACCCAAAAAATCCCTAATATTTTTTAAAGGGTACAAAGAGGGGAATGATTAAATCATAGTGCATCATGGTCATTCATATGACGCACTATTAAGCACCATTAAAATTGTGTTTTCAGTGAATATTTAATGATATGGAGGAATGTTCCCTGTTTTGTAAAATATATAGGGGTGTGTGTATATGTATACACACACACATATATATATATACACACACACACACATATATTATACAAATTAATAAATTCATTTTAAAAGTCAATAGTGGCAGGCTTCCCTGGTGGCGCAGTGGTTGAGAATCTGCCTGTCAATGCAGGGGACACGGGTTCGAGCCCTGGTCCGCAAAGATCCCACACGCCGCGGAGCAACTAAGCCCGTGCACCACAACTACTGAGCCTGTGCTCTAGAGCCCACGAGCCACAACTACTGAAGCCCGCGTGCCTAGAGCCCGTGCTCCACAACAAGAGAAGCCACCGCAGTGAGAAGCCTGTGAGTAGCCCCCCGCTCGCCACAACCAAAGAAAAGCCCACGCGAAGCAACAAAGACACAGCGCAGCCAAAAATAAATTAATTAATTTTAAAAAATCAACAGTGGCAATTATTCCAAATGATAAGAATTAAAGATGGGTTTTTTTTCCTCTGCAAATATTCAATATTTTCTAAATTTTCTATCGGGGTGTTAAAATTAGGTGAAAAAAAAAATTAGTGTTGAATCAATTAAGCCATTGGCCCAGATAATCTAGATCCCAGGTAGATTAACTTTGATATTGCAAAGTTAATCTCTTAATATCCAGACTATCTGCAACTTAAACAATAAACTATGTTAGAAGTACTAATATGACATATTCTCCAAAAGAACTTTGCTGAGCTATAGCATTTTTAATTAGTAAACAAAAAGCTCAAGTCCAATACGCTATTGGAATAGGTTCCTCGGATCAGAGCTTGTGTCTTTCATCATTCAGTCCTTGGGACTTAACAGTTGAATAAAAGACCCTTAACAGCTATTGTTTTACTGCAGAAGTTGCTGCAGTAGAAAGTCTTCTAAAATACCTTATCAACGGCATAATTTCCCTCCCAGATTCCTATAAGTTTTTTGAAGGGCCCACAGGATCTAGATGCTAGCGCCAACTGGTTACTAACTCGATGATGACCATGAATTCTGAACCTCGGTTTCTCCACCTGCGAAATAAGGAGGTTCACCAGATACACTGGCGTTCCACAAAAAGGTCACTCCGACTTCACTTTCGCAGGAGTCCAGGGAAGCCTGCATCAGCCACCTCCACAACCACGATGGGCGGGAATCCGGGAGATGCAGCCGCGATGGGCTAAAGGAATGCTCAGAGATTCCGCACTGGAACTCAGCTCCCCAGGGGTCCACCGGGTCTCCCGCCCCGGCCACCCCTGTCAGGACCGAGGGTGTCGGGATGCGGCAGAGCCCAGCCCCTCAACCCCCGCCCCCGGCAGCAGGGGAAGGGGCCTTGCTCCCCCTCCCCTCATCCCGAAAGGCCTCCAGCCCTAATGCCTAGCGACCGCCCGCTCCCCAGCAGCACGGCCTCCCCCGGGACCGTCCGCGTGCAGCCTCCCTCACCCCGGGCTCACCAGGGGTCCGGGGCCATGGTGCAGTCTCCACCCACTCCTCGGACACTTCCTGCTCGCAACAGCTGACTACGGTGGCCCGCGCGGCTCATACCCCGCGGCTCGACCCGTGCGCGACCGGAACCTGGAGTTTGCAAAGTGAATATACATACCCCAAGGGCTCCAAACTGTGATGAAGAAAGGAAAGCGCTCCCCCGGGGAACTGTAGGTTGGAGCAATCGGCTACCACTAAGAGACGCGAACAGTTGGGTGCAATTAAAATAAAATTGTTTTTGAACAAAATCTAAGCATTTTCCCAGGTAGGTGGGAGCCCATCAAGACCTCTAGCAGTCACTTAACATTTTATCCTGCTTAAAACAAAAACAAACAAACAAAAAATGGATTGTGGTGATAGTTGCACAACAATATAAATTTACTAAAGCTCACTTTAAGTAAATTCTATATATAATTTATACCTCAATATAGTTAAAAAAACTTTTTGTCCTGCTTCAGACAAGGGACCCAAAGAAGTATCAATTATATATTGTCTTATAGCAGCCTTTCCATCAGAGGCAATCCTTTATGTTTAATTTTTAAATGCCATTAGGTGCTCGATTATATAGTTACCCCAAAGGTCACAGACTCTTTACATGGGAGAGGAGGGAATTAGTTCTGTGCATTTACTGCCCCTTAAATTTCCGGAGAAATACTAGAAGGTAAAAAGAACCGCTCTTTCCATTTGCAAGAGGGCAGAAGGACTCGAACTCCTTCGGCTGGGTTTCTGCGCAGGCGTTGATCTGGCGCGCATGCGCACGTCCGTTACCATAACGACCGGAAGACGCTGCATCTCTGGCGGCTGAGAGGAACGTGAGCGGAGTCTCCGGATGATGGAGACCCAAACTTCGCCCAAGGATGAGGTGGCTGAGGTGGCCGAGCTGGAGCTTGAGGCCGTGATCGGATTCAATGGTGAGACCTCGAGCACGTCTGGGTTGGGTGGTTTAGGAACCCCAGGGACGCGTAGTGCAAACAGGGAGAGTGAGACCCCAGGTAGCACCTGGAAGGCAGCTTGGGACGCTGGCATGAGCGAAGCACTGGGGACCCAGAGAGCCCCTCCTCCCCAAAAGTCTTAGAGAGTCACATCCTCACTCCAAGCCTCAAAGAATGGGATGGGTTTTGCCAGCACCTAAAAGGAACGAAATGCCTCCTCCTCCTTAAGGATAAGTAAGTGTGACTTGAAAGCCTTCTCCCACTAGTCAGCTCTCCCCTGGCTCTAAGCCCCACACAACCCGCAATACTGCCTGCCCCTCAGTAACCACCTACAGAATCCGTGTAGGCCCCTGGGACCAACTACCTTCTAAAATCCCAGCCGATCTACTAATGAGAAGGGGCTGGGGGGTAGGGGGGATTCTAATGGTGAGGATTTCAGTCCACGACAGAAGGCGAAGAGGACGCCAGGGGGAGCTGGAGAGGAGAGATGCTTTGGTCAGAGGAGGCCTGGTCTGCCTAAATCTGATTTATGACCCCCTCCTATTTGCAACATGAAGGGGGGAAATGCTGTTTGGTTTTCTGAGAAGGATGAAAACAAGCAATGGATTGCATTTTTTAAAAAGCAAACTTTTTATGGCTGAGTAATATTCCATTGTATATATGTGCCACATCTTCTTTATCCATTCATCTGTCGATGGACTATTACTCAGCCATAAAAAGAAACGAAATTGAGTTATTTGTAGTGAGGTGGATGGACCTAGAGTCTGTCATACAGAGTGAAGTAAGTCAGAAAGAGAAAAACAAATACCGTATGCTAATGCACATATATGGAATCTAAAAAAAAAATGGCACTGATTAACCTAGTGGCAGGGCAGGAACAAAGAAGTAGACATAGAGAATGGATTTGAGGACACGGTGGGTAGGGGAAGCTGGGGCGAAGTGAGAGTAGCATCGACATATATACACTACCGAATGTAAAATAGTTAGCTAGTGGGAAGCAGCAGCATAGCACAGGGAGATCAGCTAGGTGCTTTGCAATGACTTAGAGTCGTGGGATAGGGAGGGTGGGAGGGAGGCTCAAGAGGGAGAGGATATATGTATGCATACGGCTGATTGACTTTGTTGTACAACAGAAACTAACGCAGTATTGTGAAGCAATTACACTCCAATAAAGATCTATTTTTTTAAAAAAGCAAACTTTTAAAAAAGTGCATTGTGATGCCTGAAATCTTTAAAATTGCGGCAACGTAGACAGAGAACAATCAATGGCTAAAGTGTTAGCACATTCTAGGACTTGGCTCTTGAGTCTTCGTTTTAGGTTAACAGTCTCTGATAGAAAGTGGGCATTTAGTGCATCCGAGATACTGGCCATCTTTAGAGCTGATCACCAGGTCATTGGTAAAGGATGTGGGTGACCTGCTATGAGGGCAAAGGGTCACACTGGTGACCAGCAGAGAGCCCTACTACTGAATTCGTGCTGTTTTGTGGCACTCAAAGACTAAATATATGGTCAATTATACCTCAGTGTCTCCCATGGCAATTATCTCGGCCTTTTAAAATTGAATAAAATTAATTGAATTGTTTTTACCTTCTTGATTTTGTGGCAATTTAGATTTTTTCATAGAGTCAAATATGCGTTTATCTAGAACTACTGTATGCCAAATAGTATGCTGTGCACTGAGAATACAGTGTAATACAGGGGTAAATCCATAGCCATACTTAAGAACAAGAATTTAGAAAATTGGAAAAATACAGTGAAACTGAAAAAAAAATCAGCCATCATTGCATTTCCTAAAGATAGCAGTGTTAAACTTTTGGTATGATCCTTTCAAATATACATTGGCATATAAATTTTTTTAACAAAAGTGGTCTCATGCTGATATATTCTCTTATAATCAGACTTTTTTTCCACCTAGGATGCCATGCAAATATTTCCTTAGCAGTAAATATACTCTATGCCATAATTTTAATATATTTTAATGTAATATTCTGTTGCATAGATATGCCCCAATTTATTTAACCAATACACATTTTCCAAAGCAGTTCTACCAATTTACCCTCCCATTAAGCAGTCTGTGAATGTTCCCTTTGCTGCACATCACTAATGCTTGGTATTGTCCTCCTTCTTAATTTTAGCCATTAGGATGGAAATGAAGTGGTATCTCGTTTTGGATATAATTTGCATTTCCCTGGTTACTTGTGCACCTGCATATCTTTCTATGTGTTTTCTGGCTTTTGAATTTCCTCCATCATAAATTGCCTCTTCGTAGCCTTTGCTCATTTTTCTGTCGGGCAGTTTGTGTTTTTCTTATTGCTTCATGGTAGTTCTTTGTATATTCTGCTGGGTATGATTCTCTGTCTGTTATTACGGACATTGCAAATATCTTCTCCTGGTTTGGGTTTTCTTTTCATTTTGTCTTTTGTCATTAGTTTTTAATTTTTTTTTTTGGCTGTGCTGCGCGGCTTTCGGGATCTCAGTTCCCTGACCAGGGATTGAACCCGGGCCACGGCAGTGAAAGCCCGGAATTCTAACCACTAGGCCACCTGGGAACTCCCAGGAAGTTTGTGATTTTTAACATAACTGGATGCACATATTGGCCTTCTCTGTTAGGATTTGCTCTTTTGCGTCATGTTCAAGTCATTTCCTATAACTTGTATGTACATTGTCTTGTTTTTCACATTTAGATCCATGATCTATCTGGAATGTATTGTTTGTGGATGGTGTGAAGTAGGGATCTAATTTTACTTTTACCATATGGATAGCCATATGATTGTTTATAAGGAGCCTGCAATGAGAAAAACTAAGTATACATTTCACAAGGACAAGATCACCCCCAGACACAAACCTTAGTATTATGAGAACTTACTGCATAAAAAAGGAATGATGATCACAATTAAAGTGAAAGAAATCATTTATTCAATTAATATATTTGGCCGTTTGAAGAAAAAAAATCTATTTAGCTACTGGAATCACATTATGCATCAAACTAAATTCCAGAGGGAGTTAAATATAAAAGCTGAGTTCATTAAGGACCAGAAAACTATATTAATAAATATCTGTGACTCTTTTGATGGGGAAGGAAATAGCAATAAAAAAAGATGTTAAAATACCAAGAAGTAAACAAAATAAATGTGTGAGATTTTTATGAAGAAATACTAGAAATGCTGCCAGGGAGGATAAAAGGAGACTTCATGGAAAAACATACCCTGCTTTTAGAAAGGAAATATAATGTATTATTATAAAAATTATTTTTCCTTAATCTATACATTTAATGCCACTCCCCTAAATACAAACATGAGTTGTTCAAGTACTTAAGCTGACTTTAAACTGTATATTGTAAAATACATATGAAGAATAACCGAAACAATTCTGACCAAAGGTGAGTAATAAGGGAGGACTCATGTCTATTTCATATTAGAACATATTACAAAGATTTATAATTGTTGAGATGCTTCTTGGCAAATATCTGGAGGATTGGGGTCTCACTATGAGAAGTCCTGGGATTCTTCAGCCTGTCAGAAATGCAGACTCTCGGCCCCTCCCCAGACCTAAAATCAGAATCTGCATTTTAACCGGAGCCCCTGGGGACTTTTATGCACCTTAAAGTTTGAGAAGCTTATATATTAGACCAACCTTCTTCTCAGTGGAATAAAATTACCTATTACCCCTCCCTGACACACACACACACACACACACACTTATTTTAGTTGACTAAGGCTTATTTCAAAAGCGTTCTTTTGTGCTCAATTTAAATAAAAACCACCAGTCACTTCTGCCCCTGACTTATTTTTTTATTTTTTACTCTTATTTTTAATCTCTCTTTTAGGACATGTCCCCACTGGTCTAAAATGCCATCCCGACCAGGAGCATCTGGTTTACCCTCTGGGTTGCACCATCCTCATTCAGGCACTAAATACTCAGCAACAGAATTTCCTACATGGTCATGGCAACAATGTCTCCTGTGTGACCATCTCCAAGAGTGGAGTTTACATTGCTTCCGGACAAGTCACATTCATGGGCTTCAAGGTGAATAAACTACAAAATCATTCATTCTGAATAGATTTAGCGATGCCTCCCAAGAAAAACTGCCCCACTTCAGAATAGCTCTGTGCTACCCTGTTTATACCCTTCCTCCTCTTCCTTTGACCTCTCTTGGAACTCATCTTCATTCTCTCAGGCTGAGAGTGGAGGTGTTGCAACTTGTGACCGGTAATGCTCAGAAACAAACGTCCCTGCTTACAACTGTTTGCATCTTGTTGCTGTCATGTTTATAAGCCCTGCTCTAATTTCTAGAAAAGTGACGAATGATTATCTCTCACCGAGAGGGGTAGCTATCTCCTCCAGTTCTTTCAAAGCCTGTCTATGATCTGACAGTGTATTCTTGCTCCCAGGCGGATATCATTTTGTGGCATTATAAGAAAAGGGAGCTGATTGCTCGGCTATCACTTCACAAGGGCAAAATTGAAGCTCTGGCCTTTTCACCAAATGATTTGTACTTGGTATCACTAGGAGGCCCAGATGATGGAAGGTAATGAACTAAGCATATTTACCTATTTTCCGCCATGCATATTTCTAGATGTGTTAAGTACCCTCTCCTTTCTAACATTCTCTGTTTGCCCATCTGTAGAGCGTGTGTGGTGTGAAAAAGCTATGACGAAAATACCATGGGATGCTGATTCTCAAGCCTGGCAGTGCATTGAAATCAACTGGGAGCTTTAGAATATTACTGATGGTTGGCTCCACCTTCAGAGACTTTGATCACTTGGCCTTGGCTTTAAGAGTTAGAAAGTCTTCCCAGGTGATTCTAATGTGCAACTAAATCGAGAACCATTGCTGTAAAAGATGACATCATCTTGTCACCATCATTCTCGTCATAGACAACAGCTAATTTTTTTTTTTTGAGCACTTACTATGGGACAGGTGTGTGCTGAGTATCTTAACTGCATTATCTCATTTAAGCCTCATGACAGCTCCATGAGGTGGGAGCTATTGGGACCATATGACTGATGAGGAACTAAACTCACCAGCTGCTAAGTAGAGCTGGGGGACAAACCCTGGCAGTGTGACTCCAGAGGTGGCATTTTTAATTTTTTAACTTGCCTCACCAAGACATGATCTTGGCCCTCAAGGATCTCACAGTCAAGTTTAGTAGGGAGAGAATACATACAAATGAAATTGGGGGGGGGGGGGGAAGTATTTCAAAGCATTATATTAGGAATAAAAATCAATGTAGTACATATTCCTGTGTTAATGCTAAAGGAACATCATCCATAGAAGAAAAATAACACCTGAGGTTTGTGTAGGATTTAATACTTTGGTGCACTTTCACAGATATTTTCTTGTTTGAGATCCACAGGTTAATTACAATGGAAATTTACATTTGTGTGTAGTTGTATATTGACAGTTCTCTTAATATATAGCAAATCAACAAAATTGTCACGAGATTTCCTCCTTTCACGGTCATTCCCTTGCCATGTAAATAATCAGACTTCCCTGGCTTATCCCCATTGGACTGTTTTTTTTTTTTTTTGTAAGAAATGCATCCAGAAATCAGCTACTAACATTCCTAGCTCAACTTAAGGCAGTTGTTCTCAATCTTGCGTGCACATTGAAATCACCTGAGGAAATAAGACCTCTGATGCCTGGGTCCCAGCCCCAGAGGTTTTTCAAGCTTGGCAATTATCACCCCCACCCCCAGACCCTGCCGAAGAGTTGCCAAGGCTAGGCCTTGGGGGGGGAGAAAAAAACGGCTCCTTAACCAAGATTAATCTGCAAAACTGTCATTTCCTCTGTAATTTTAAGCTTGATTTTAGGCTGTCGAAGATTTGCTTACAGAAAACTGGAGATGTTGAGAAAAACATTCTCAAGAAAGTTTCTTCTCGAAAGAAAAACAAATTTTGCGGTACTAGGAAAATGCAACATGTCCACCCCTGAATAGTCACGGTGGTGAGGAGCATGGGGTCCTGTTGACTGCTTTTGGATAGTCATGGGTCAACCCTGACCGTGTGGGAGGGTCCATTCTACCCAAACCACCTGGCGTCTCCACGGAGGGAGACAAACAGAAGGAATGCTGGGAACTAGAGTGGACACTCTAGAATTTGCATATGCATACATTTTGAATATTTTGTAACCTATCTGTGAAGTGTTTGCATTAATGTTATCATACTATCAGTGCTGTACTACAACCTGCTTTTGACTAACTTTATACCAAGGATATCTTCTATGTGTATATATGTAGACATACATATCACTCTTTGCAACAACTGTATGCTATTCAATTGTATGGATATGCTGGAGTTTATTTGGCCAACTATCTATGTTGGTGCCTTTTATTTATTTTTAAATCTTAAACTTGTTTTTGAAAAATTAAAGCTATACCTGTTCGTGGTTTATAAAGCAAGTGTGTTGTCCTACTATGCAGAAGGATTCAAAATTTGTATCCCCTCTACCATGAAGAGTTCTACTCTCCAGAGGCACTTGGATTCTTTTTTTTTTTACAGCCCTATTGAGATACATTTCACATACCATGAAATCCACCCATTTAAGATGTACAGTCGGGTGGTTTTTAGTATAGTGGTTAGTTGAGTGGGTTTTTTTTTTTTTTTGCCAGAATACTTCCCCAAGGACATTTTTTACGTGTTATATTGTGCAACCTTTGCCACAATCAATTTTAGACCATTTTCAGCACCTCAAAAAGAAACCCAGTGCCCATCAGCCGTCACTCCCAATTCCTGCTCCGCCACTGCCCCCACCCCAGCTTCAGGCAACCACTAACCTACTTTCTGTGTGTATAGATCTGCCTGCTCTGTATGTTTCACATAAATGAAGTAATACAATATGCGGCCTTTTGTGACTGTTTTCACATTGTATGGATATACCACATTTTCCTTATCCATTCATTAATGTATAGACTTTTGGGTCATTTCCACTTTTAGGCTACTGTTAATAATGCTGTTAGGAACCCTTGCGTACAAGATTTTGTGTGGATGTACATTTTAATTTCTCTTGGGTATGAGGTTTTAACAGTCTTTTTTGATATTGGTTCATCTAGTTTTTTACAACTTTTAAGTGACATGCCTCTCAATTTTTCCACCTTAGGTGGCATCTATCAACTTCCTACTAAGAAAAAGAATTCATAGCTCTTACACTATCTCCTCCTTCCCCCTTCCTGGCAATCTTGGTTATACCTTGATTTAGACCACCTGTGATAATTCATTCCACATGTAGAAAATTTGGGGAACATAGGTAGGCATGTTTTTACATTAAACAGGTTTGTACCATCTGCATTCTTTCTCTTTAATACTCTGATCCCAGTGTTTAACGTAAGACCACCCCCCCCCCCAACATTTTTGATATCATTAAGCAAACACTATTCAGTTTAGGACTAAATTGTATGACTGTACTCAGAAAGATGGAAAGGTAACCTACAACCGCACTTCTCAAAGTGTGGTCCCCGGACCACCAGCATCAGTGTCACCTGAGACTTTTTAGCAAAGCAGACTCTCAAGCCCCACCCCAGATCTACTGAATCAGAAAGTCTGGGGGTAGGTCCTAGCACTCTCTGTTTTAATAAGCCCTCCAAGTGAATCAGCTACATGTTCAAGTTTGAAAACACGCCTATGTCATCCCCTTTACTGCTTCTAATTAATGAATTTTTTTTTTTTCTGGAGTACTTCCCGAAGGAAATTTTTTTACAAGAGATAAATGAGTGGTAAACTTTTATGCCCTGCCTGTCTGAAAATCTCTTTAGATTTAGCATCAAACTTGATTGATAGGCTGATGGTTTTCCAGCCTCATAATCATTTTCTTTCAAAACTTTTAAAATGTCACCCGTTTATCTTCTAACCCAGTGCGATTGAGGAGACGTCTGGGGGGCAGGGGGGCAGTGTAATTCTTTTGTTCCTCTGTAAGTAACCTTTTTATTTTTTTTCCTTCTAGAACCGCTAAAAGAGCCGTTTCTTATTTTGAAAGCCTGTTTTCCCCTGACTCTCTTTGTCCTTTCGTCTGGGCAGTGTGGTGGTGTGGAGCATAGCCAAGAGAGACGCCATCTGTGGCAGCCCTGCTGCCGGCCTCAACGTCGGGAATGCCACCACGGTCATCTTCTCCAAATGCTGCGATGAGATGTTTGTCACTGCTGGAAAGTACGCATCTGCTGTCAAGGTGTCCAGAATTTGTAAATCACTCGATTTGCTTGCACAGAAAACATGGTCATTCCAATTAGGGTGAACGTGGTTTTCATCCTGGAGAAAGAACTTCCATCTTAATTTTCATGATTTGGGAATCATTAAAAATCCTTTTAGCTGAAAGTCTTTATAAATATGGTTGTTTGACCATTCTGTGTTTCCTACTGAAAAGGTTCTGCTGATCTGCTAAACCCATTTCAGGCTCCGGTCTGTTTGTTACAGATAACACATTGCCCCCAATCAGTGCTCACAGGGTCATTTGCCCAGTTGCACGGATCCACTTACTGGTTGATGTTTTTTACCACCTGCGCTTAATTTAGATCTCGTGAAATGGGAGTTTGCGAATGAACTGCACCAGCAAGTTTCAGACATTTGACTATCAGCCATATGCGATCATTTCTGGCAGGGTCAGCATCGAGCAGCTAAGCGGGTGGGGTACCAAGCTGAAGGTCTGAACAGAGGCCTGCATCTGTCTAACAGAAGAAATTAATTTATAGGGTCACCTCTCAGAGCCCTGTTTGGAGTTTGACATGAAGGTTAAACCTATATAAAAGCATCCTCTTTCATGTCACATACCAATTCGCAGGTCAGAAATCTGAAGGTAGGGTTGAAGCATATGTTGGTTGGAACGATCCTTTTCAGCCCACCTGTGGTCTCCCATCTGTGAAAGGCACATGTCATTCGTTACTTTTCCAGCCAGAGTAAAGAATTTGTGCTCCTCTCCCTCTGTGCTATTTCCTGTCCCCACCTTGTGACATCCGGCATGCATCTGTTCCGTGGCTAATTACGAGGAAGGATTTATTCAGAGGCTGTGAAACTAACTGGCTGGCATGAAAGCCAGCCCCTAAGGAGAGAATCTTATCAGGACAGTTCTCTGATCCTAAAGCAGCTGACCACATCCTACCCTGACTTCAGGGGGTCACTGGTGGCCGTGAAGCTCTTCAACTCCCTTCAGGTTTGCAGAGTCGTTTGCCTAAAACTTTTATGGGGGTCTAGCTGCTCTTCCACAGGTGATTGAGCAGCAGACATCAGCCAGTTCTGATGTCTGCTGATAATGTTCCTCCAGGAGTCAAAACTTGAATTTAAACAAAAAAAAAAAATTTTTTTTTAGGACAATCTTTATTATAGGTCTGCTTTAATTTCTCGTGACATTGGCAACTGAGAATAAGTTAGCACTCTTAAATAATATTTCTGGTATGTACCCATATACACTGGATTCTCCGTGATGGTCCCAATTTCAGGTATTCCATTATACTGACCCCCATGAGATGTCCTGCAAATTCCAGTATTTAAGCATCCAAATGACATCTACCAGAGAGGCCATGGAAAAGCTGATTTTTTTTCTTAGTTTGGAAAGTACATTCAAAATATCAATACTATTGAGCACTTACTAATATGTGCGCGACTCTGGGTGCTAAAAAAAAAAAGGAAAACTAAACTTGATGAACTATATTTTAGCATTAATCTTTTCTGCCTTAAGATATTAGCTGAAGTCTTTGTGATGTTAACCATGATATTTTTATACAGGTATTCAGAGTAACTTAACCTACAATGATTAAATAGCAACCATGTGCCAAGTCTCACCTGAGGTGCTGACGTTGACATTTAGTTGCCCGTCTCATTTCTCCTTCCTTGTAGACAGGACTCTCCGTAAGGTAGTCCTTCCCTTTAAAATTTTTCCTCACAACTCCATACCTTGAAAGAAACACAACTTGATGAATTTTGGTTTGCTTTACTTACTTGTTTATTCGTATGTCTCTGTTTTCACCAGTGGATAGAATATTCGCTTCAAAGTGAGAGAGCTGGATGTGAATCCTTGCTCTGCTGTGTGTAGGCTCTGCGTTTCCTCATTTGGAGATAAAACCTACTTCACAGGGTGGTTGTGAGCATTGAATGGAATACAATCATCCCTCGGTATCCCTGGGTTATGCATCCGCAGATTCAACCAACTGTGGATCACGTACTATGTTTAGATCTGCAGTTGGTAGAATCTGCGAGTGCGGAATAGCAGATGCAGAACCAGTGGATACCGAGGAGGACCACCTATGTATGGGCTATGAGCATGCGTGGATTTTGGTGTCCGCTGGCGGGTCCTGGAACCAATCCCCCGTGGATACGAAGGGACAACTGTATCTTGGGTATATCACCAGGCTGTAACAAATCCCCCGAAATACCTCGTTCTCTTCCTTTCAGCTTCTCCTTCAAGGCACTGCAGAAAACAGAGAAGAGATGAAGTGTCTATTAAATGGGTATCCATTTGATTGTGGGTTTCTTTTCTCCAGTGGGACAATTCGAGTCTGGGAACTGGATCTCCCAAATAGAAAGATCTGGCCAACCGAGTGCCAAACAGGACAAATGAAAAGAATAGTCATGAGTATCTCAGTGAGTATTACTCTAAGTGTTATTTTAGGTAGCTGTTAGTAGAAGTTCCTGTTAACAGCACTGACCAAGATAGGTGTCTGTGCGTGTACGCATGTGTGTGTACGTGTGTGTAGGTACACGTACCTAGGGCTAGGGGTGGGGAGGTGAGGTCTGGACATGGGGGACATTGACTGAGGAGGCACAGGTGAGGGAGCTCCCGTGAGAAGCTGGAGAGGCTGCCTAGATGCAGCTCTGGGGAAATCTGTTTCAGTGGGACCTGAATTGCCATCAGACCCCGGGAACCTGCCTCACCTGGAGGGAAGCAACGTAGCCAGGAGGTACTCAGAGCCCCCAGCACCTCCCTTCGCCACTTACGTTATTTCTGCACCGGAAATAAAGTTACTGACAATGAAACTCCTTGTTGAAATGCAGTTTCCTCCATAAGGAGGAATTATTCATATGTTTTTAAGGTGGATTCAAATATTCAGGCATATAACCCCATTCTCCACTGACTTGTTCCTGTTGTTTAATGCGTACTCATTTTATGAATGTAGACTTTGAAATAGGAGATAAAGCAAATGCACATTCTCTCTGGAGGAGCACACCTTCTCCCTAGGAGCCCTTCGGAGGTGTCTTGGGACGTGCAGGTTAACAACAGACACAGGTCAACTTCCGGTGAAATGCACAGGCTGCTTGGAGTCTAATGTTTCCTCCAGTTCTGAGTTTGGCCCTATTGTGCTTGCCTCGAAGCTGTTCTTACCCATCTTTGAGGAAACAGGAGTCGCCATAAGGACCTCTGAAGGTCTTTTTTTTTTTTTTAAACTTTCTATTTTATATTGGAGTATAGTTGATTAACAATGTTGTGATAGCTTCACGTGTACAGCAAAGTGATTCAGTTATACATTTTCCCATTTAGGTTGTTACATAATATTGAGCAGAGTTCCCTGTGCCCTTTGTAGGTCACAGTGGGGTTCAGAGAAAGCTCATCCCCTCCCTGATCAGGGGCTCATGCACATCACTGGGGAAAACCAGGTCTTCAGATTTCGTTTTCCCTCTGATCCCCAGATGGCCGATGATGATAGCTTTTTCTACGTCGGCACCACCACTGGAGATATTCTAAAGATGAGCCCTAGGACCAAGCTGCTGGCAGACACTGGGCCTGCCAAGGACAGATTCAGTCTGGTGAGTAGAGACCATCAAAGTCTGCTCTGCCCTGACATTTTCTAGTGATTTTTTCCTGCCACTGTGAGCACAGACTTCCGTTAAGTGTCTGTGGAGAAAAAAATGACAAGTCTGTGATGGACCCAAGGCCACACCTAAATTTGCAAGGTTAAGTTGATTAGTTCCCTCAAGCCCTCCTCCCTGGTTTATATTCAGGGCAGAGGTATTCCTACGTGTCCTCAATTAGGGATCAGAATCACACCTTTTTTTCCCTCATCTTCAAAGCTCAGGGCCTGTGGCTTTGTGATTTGTAACCACGTTGGTTCCAGCATTTGGGCAGCCTAGTTGCCATGTGTAAGAGACATGTGCTCTTTCATTTACAAGACTATATATCATTTTTTTTTCTAATCTAATCACCAGATCTTAGATTTTAGCCTCAGATGACATTTTAAGTCATGAGCAAGACGTAGAAATTGTTCATTGTTTATATTTGCAGAATTCCTAACAATTCAGGTTAAAAGTCCAGTGAGAGATTTTGATATTTAAACCAAAATAAAAAGCCTACAATCAAAGGGTAATTGGACAGAATAAGTGCTGTTATCTCCAGTGCCCCAGAAAGTTACAAGGGCTGTTTCTACTAAACTTTGAATTTGAAAGCTGCCAGGTTCTGCACCTGCCTATCTCATGTCTGGTAATAGAACAGATGGTTCTAACTAAGCTTAGATACATTTCCACTTAGCCAATAGTCCCAAGAAGCTTTGAAATATTGCACCATGTTCCTGGGAAGACGTTAGAGTTTTCTTAATCACATAACCGTTTACTATTCCAGCTTTTAAGGACATGCATAAGAATGAGAGAAAGCTCTAGTATAGGTAGAGAAGAGTCTAGAAATAACCCCACAGGAGATCAAGGTATAGTCCAAGCCAGTGTTTTTCAAATTATTTTTAGGAGAGGGATTCCAATATATTCAACAGATGAAAGCAAAGCAGATCAGGTTAAAGGAGGGAAAGGCTGAGAGCCCTGCCCGTTCTGACTCCTGAGATACCTCCAAAGGGCTCCATAAAACACTATGTGAAAATTCTGATCTGGGTATTTTTGCCTCCCCACCACTTGGGATGTAAGTGCCTCTCCAGGAAAGATGCTGACTTTCTTAGTGTTCCTCAAACCTGTGGCACTTAAGTCTCCTATGGATGCTTTAATACCTAATTCAGGTCCAATGGTATATTCCATAAAGCAATGTTTCCAAGATGCCTTTTACACAAGTGGAAAGAAAATAATTCTTTTAGGACAAAGGGATAGGAGGTATTACTGAAGACATTTGGTTCGAATATCAAGTAATCTCGGGCAGTTACCCATTTTGAAACTCTACTGAAATGTTTGCTCTATGTGTTGTTAAGTCAATTATACTTCAATAAAAAACAAAAAACTAAACACAAACAAACAAATGTTTGCTCTATGGTTAGAAAGATAAAGAATTGGAATGGTTTCAAATGGACATACAGCACTCTTAGGCATACAGCACTAAAATGAAGAAGGTGATGGTGATCATAATAATAATTTAAACAACAGTACATACTCAGTAAATGTTGAGGGGTCAGACATGGAGCATAGCACATTTCTTGTACTCTCATTGGATCCTCACTGCAATCTGATGAGATATAGGTACCACTGCATCCCTGCTTTACAGATGAGGAAAACTAAAGCACATGCCATTTAAGATCTCATGGCTAACAAGTAGTAGAACTGCTATTGGAACCTAGGCAGACTGGCTCCAGAACCTGTGCACTTGAAAAATATCATCTATAGTTTCAAAAATGTTTATTTAGAAATTACACGTATGTAACTTCGAAGCTCTGTGAAACTCTTTATCCCTTGCTTCCCGAAGTCCCTGAACAAATGCTAAAAATATTTAGCATTCAGGGTTGTCTCCTCATGGGCCAGGCATTCATCCCGTGGTCCTGCTCCAGCACTTTTGGAGCTGGGGGTGGGATGCAGGAGAGGGCAGCATGCAATTCTGCTTCATGCCTTCATATTCCTGAGCCTTGGTTTCTCTTCTCAAAAGTCATGGAATGCCTTTTGAGCCAGAACAGGCAAAATTCAATTTAAAGTAACTTGAAGGGACATAATATTTGTTTTATAATATCCAAACTTCATTAAGACACAAACCTATCAAGTCACTAGGTATATTACTGAGTGTTTTAAACACCCAATATTATTATTGAGTATTATTATATTAGTATTATTATTAGTAGTAGTAGTAGTAGTAGTAGTATTATTGAGTATATTGTTATATTGTTATATTATATATTGTTATAACAATAATATTGTTATATTATTGAGTATATTGAGTGTTTTAAAATAAAATATTGGGGGACTTCCCTGGTGGTCCAGTGGTTAGGACTCCACGCTTCCACTGCAGGGGGCATGGGTTCGATCCCTGGTCGGGGAACTAAGATCCTGCATGCTGCGTGGCTTGGCCAAAAAAAAAAAAAAAAAAAAATTAAAAAAAAGAAGATATTGGTTGTGCACATTTTCAGATTAGAACTTCATAGAGGGTGATAAAAAATGACCATCTTACATCCCCAGACTTTGAAGATGGCTTTGACTTTAAATATGTTTCCTATACTGGTAAGATTACAGACTGAATGTTTTAGTTCAGAAAATATAGTCACCAAACAATAAGGAGTCTCCTGTGCTTTCTTTGGATTTCAAATACAGTCTCTTTGCATTCTAAGGATTAAGTTCTGGTGAAAACAGTGGCAACTGAGGAACTGATGTTGCTGTGGCCGTGCTTAGGTCTCCGCGCTAACTGCATTTGGGTGGATATAAAGTGTTAATTTTTAATATATTCAAAATGCACAGGTGGTTTTCAAGGCAAGGAGCTTGGTGCAGCACGTTTGCTCCGTGCAGGACCAGGAGGGCTACTTCCCGGCACACGAGCTTGTTGTTGGCACCGAGGCCTCTTAGCCAACCCCGGGGGTACATCACAGGCAACACCTTCCTTAGCTTCATCCAGGCAGCACCAGCATGGCCCTGGCCATGCCCATTGTGTCAGGTCACGCATAGATTCTTAACGATGAAACCGTTTGGCCTTTTTCCTTTTTTTAAAAATTTATTTATTTTTATTTTAGGCTGTGTTGGGTGTTCGTTGCGGTGCGTGGGCTTCTCATTGCGGTGGCTTCTCTTGTTGCGGAGCACGGGCTCTAGGCACGTGGGCTTCAGTAGCTGTGGCACTCGGGCTCAGTAGTTGTGGCTCGCGGGCTCTAGAGCGCAGGCTCAGTAGTTGCGGCGCCTGGGCTTAGTTGCTCCACGGCATGTGGGATCTTCCCGGACCAGGGCTCGAACCCATGTCCCCTGCATTGGCAGGCGGATTCTTAACTGCTGCGCCACCAGGGAAGCCCCGTTTGGCCTTTTTCTTAATGCTCTTTCTCCCCCTAGGGAGTGTCAGCTATCAGGTGCCTGAAGATGGGGGGTTTATTGGTGGGCTCTGGAGCCGGATTGCTGGTCTTCTGTAAAAGCCCCAGCTACAAACCCATCAAGTAAGTTCCAGACTCCACAGGGTTTGGATGAGGAGAGACCCTCTAGAGGGAGGTTTGCTTAAAGCCGGCAACTAAGTGATATTGGCAAAGTGATATTTGGTTAAAGAATCTCATCTTAGAGGGAGGAGAGATGGGGATATATGTATATGTACAGCTGATTCACCTTGTTATAAAGCAGAAACTAACACACCATTGTAAAGCAATTATACTCCAATAAAGATGTTAAAAAAAAAGAAAGAAAGAAAGAAAATAAATAAAAAATAAGATATGTCTTTGCCCTCCCAGAACTTACAGTCTGGTTTGGGGTTAAGGTAGACACACATGAAAAAGTCACTATAATACAAGATGATATATAAACACAATCTCATGGTCCAGATAAAGTAAAATATATAATGAATGTTGCAGAGAAGATCAGAGAAGGGAGTGATCTTGTTGGGATGGAAAGACACTTCCCAGAGGAGCAGAGGCAGCCCTTGAACTTAGCTTCAACAGAGGCCAGATACCCTTAGACATGCTCCACATGGCCTCTGAGCTCTGTGTATATGGATATACATTGGAGAAACGAGCATCACCTGTTTTCATGCAGATGAATCTGTATTGAGCGCTTGCTATGTATCAGGCACTATTTTAGGTGCTGGGGAAATCAATGGATAAAGCAAAGCAAAAAGAAGGAAAAAAACCATCCCTACCCTCATGGAGTTTACATTCCAGCAGGAGGGAGACGACAATAAATAATAAACAAAATAAACAAGTAAAGTACATGGCATTAGAGAGTGATGAGTACAATGGGGATAAATGAGTACCTTGTGGAGGAGGGGCGTTAGGTTTTGAAGCAGACGGGACAGGTTGCAACTTTAAATTCAGTGCTCAGTGTAGGTCTTATGGAGAATATATTGGGACCAGTTTTGTGTTTGTATGAAGGGGAATAAAAAAAGGGGGAGGCAACTTCAGAGCAGTGTTGGGTAGACTCTGGACCCATGAAGTGAGTATAGGAAATTAACCCTTTCATTTTTTTAACCCCTTGTTTTTAATACACAAATGGTCCCATTGTAATGAAGATAATTAGACTCAAAGTAATTATTACAAGGTCGGTGCTATAAATGTCTCCAGAATAACCCTGTGTGCCAGCAAGGCTCACACTGGATACTGTGATTTCCTTCTCCTTGGGTTTGTAGATTGAGGAAGCAGCTCCCAGGAGAGGTCATGGAGGTTAGAAAGGGAACTCGGATGCTTGTACAGATGGCTGGGGGTCAGAGGTCCTTGCCCCTGTAGCCCTGGGAACCCTAGCACCTTGTATTCTTTGCAGCCCAGATGCCAAGGGCCAGTGTTTCTCAGCTACCCTCTATGGGCTCATGTAGGGTTACCTCCGTCATCTCCAGCTGCAACCCTGTAAAGGAGGTATTATTCTGTGGTTGAGTAAACTGAGGCCCAGAGGTTTCTAACTTATCCAAGAGTCACAGAGCTCTGGTTAGTGAAGGAGCTGGGATATGACTTGGGGTCTGTCCTTTCCCCCTTAACTGTTCTGTGTCCCACCAACAAATGACTCTTTGTAAAATACTGCATTTCCCATGCTCGTTCCCTGCACAAGAACCCTCACTGGATTTTCAATGTCAAAACTAAGTTAGGGGCTTCCCTGGTGGCGCAGCGGTTGAGAGTCTGCCTGCTAATGCAGGGGACACGGGTTCGAGCCCTGGTCTGGGAAGATCCCACATGCCACGGAGCAGCTGGGCCCGTGAGCCACAATTACTGAGCCTGCGCGTCTGGAGCCTGTGCCCCGCAACGGGAGGGGCCGCGGTAGTGAAAGGCCCGGGCACCGCGATGAAGAGCGGTCCCCGCGCCGCGATGAAGAGTGGCCCCCACTTGCCGCAACTAGAGAAAGCCCTCGCACGAACCGAAGACCCAACACAGCCAAAAATAAATAATAAATAAATAAATAAAGTAGCTATAAAAAAAAAAAAAAAAAAACTAAGTTAGTTGCAGAGCAAGGGTGGGTTTCGAGGGCCTCGTTCATTTATATATTCTTTTTTTAAGAAAGCTCATACTCAGTAAACATTTGGGGAACAGAGGGATCTGAAATATCTGAAAGGTGGAAGAAGAAAAAATAACCCCTGAAAGTTCTGGCAAACATAGTGACTATTAACATTTTGTTATTTCTTCTTGCCCGTGTTATTCATATACATTTTAAAAGAATTGTACTTTTTTAAGATATAAACTTTTGTATTCTGGTTTTTTACTTAATACAAACATCATAAATAGTTTCAATATTACTACATAATCTTTTATGGTGGTAAAATATGTACACTCCATAACCGTTTAAACATGGTTTTAGTGGCCAGGCAAATACTTTTTGAAGTCACTGCTCCATAGATCATTTAACCATTCCAATACAGTTGGATACTTAGGTTGTTTCCAACTTTTTACTCTTTTAAATAAGGTTATAATAACATTCTTTGACATGAAGGGTTTTTCCCCTGATTTTAGGATTATTTCCCAGAAATGGAATGAATAAAGTGTTTAATTAATTGGCAGGGTCATTTGTGCCCATTTGCTTGCCTGGAATGTCCCCTCTATCTAAATCCTACCTGTGTTACATGACCCATTTCAGACCACATTTCACAGATAAGGTCCCCTGACTATAGTAAACCATGTCGGCCTCTCCCTTTGCTGACCATGGGCACTTAATATTGTAACCCCTGCCTTTCCAACTCTGCCACCCCCTCAAAGGCATGTCCCAGGTCACACGCCTGATATGTGTCCTCTGTAATGCTTCGGACAGTTAATAAATACTCATCGACTGAGGAAATCTGCTTCTCCTTTTGCTTCTCCTTAAAGGAAAATCCAGTTACAAGGTGGCATCACTTCTATCACACTTCGAGGGGAAGGACACCAGTTCTTTGTAGGAACAGAAGAGTCACACATTTATCGTGTCAACTTCACAGATTTCAAAGAGACTCTCATTACAACTTGTCACTTTGAAGCTGTTGAGGACATTGTCTTTCCATTGTAAGTAGAAGACGGTAAAAATGATAAGAACGTGGAGATTTGGTGCTGGGTGCAAGGAAATGTAATTTTATTAATATACTTTCAATACCAACTAACATAATTGATCATGATAAGTCATAATAAATTATTTTTTTCTCCTGAAATTTTTCTATTGTAGCGAATTATTTTAATAGGCTTTCTATTGTCTTTACCAAGCAGCTATATTCGTTTCAGAATTCAAATTTGGGCCTCTTTAGAATGTTGGCTTTTCTAATAAATCCATCATGGAAATGGTGAACAGACTGGCAAAACTTTTCTATGTTTTCCCACTGCTGTCTGGAGAAAAGCTTAGTAGTGCCTTTTTTCAAACATCTTTCAAGTCATTTGTTTGCACCTCTTGGGTCTTCCAGATTTGGCATGCCTGATGGCAGTGGTCATCAGATTGAGTTCTTCTGGATCTCGTTGCTGTGTATCTTGGTAAATCCCTCACAAACCCAGTGAAACAAATAACCATCAGCAGTTTTAATATCAAAAAGAGCTACAGTCATAGTTTGCCATTATTTGAATTTGAAACCTATTTTGTCTTTGGTGAGATTTGTTCCATGACGTTGGTCACAGTTTTTGCTCTCAACTTCCTCAGTGTTTCACTTGAATTTACAAAACTCAAAGTCATTGTTCCATAGGTAGCAAGACTCTCTTTGAAAACTTGATCCTTAAGATCACAAAATGTAGTTTTGGTTCCGTGAGTCTTTGTGATTAGGTTCTTCCGAATATTTCTAATAGTGAAAATAGCTGGTACCTCCCATTAGGTGAATCTTTATTTGAAAATTGGTCATTTCCTTTCTGTATCACTTTTCCTCTCTTTTTCTAAGGAGCTTGGTAGAATCAATCTGTAAAATTATTTGGTCCTGGTGCCTTTTGTAAGGGTAAGTTTTTAAATACCTTTTCAATTTCTTATGTAGTCTTTATTTAGGTTTTGTACTTCTTTCTTTTCTTTTTTTTTTTAACAGCTCTATTGAAATATAATTTACGTATCATAAAGTTCACCCATTAGAGTGTACAATTCAATGGTTTTCCTAGGGGCGTATTTACAGAGTTGTGCAACCATCACCATAATCTAATTTTAGAACATTTTATATCCCCAAAAGAAACATGCTAGCAGTCACTTTAAGCCTATAAAGTTCAGCTTTCAGCCACCCAAACTGAGCACAGTTGGTGAATGTACTGTGCTCAGCTAAAGGTAAAAAGGTAAAAAACTCTCTTAAAAAGGTAAAAAACTCTCAAATTGATCCCATGAGTTCTGTCCTCAAAAATAGAATCTTAAAATTAAAAAAAGAAAGAAAAAAAAACAATAAAATTTTTAAAAAGAAAAATAGTATCCTCTCTGGTCTCTGCCTGCTTTTTCTTCCTTTTGAGGTTTCCCCCCTACATGTAGAATTCAGCTGGCATACAGTAATTTGGACAGTTTTTTTTTTTTTAATTAATTAATTTTTTGTTGCACCACACGGTGTGTAAGATCTTAGTTCCCCAGCCATGAATCGAACCCACACCCTCTGCAGTGGAAGCGCAGGGTCTCAACCACTGGACCGCCAGGGAAGTCCCTGCATTTCTTTTTTCTTTTTTAATAAATACATTTATTTATTTATTTATTTATAGATTTATGGCTGCGTTGGGTCTTCGTTGCTGCATGCGGGCTTTCTCTAGTTGCGGAGAGCTACTCTTCGTTGCGCTGCATGGGCTTCTCTTGCAGTGGTTTCTGTTGTTGCAGAGCACGGGCTCTAGGTTCGCGGGTTTCAGTAGTTGTGGCTCGTGGGCTCTAGAGCGCAGGCTCCGTAGTTGTGGCACACGGGCTTAGTCACTCCGTGGCATGTGGGATCTTCCTGGACCAGGACTCGAACCCCTGTCCCCTGCATTGGCAGGCGGATTCTTAACCACTGTGCCACCAGGAAAGCCCTGTCTTCAGAATTTTTGGTTCTTATTGTTGTTCATTTTATCTGGCTTTTATAAATGTTATCTGTGGGAAGTTTGTGTGACCACTTCACTGCTCCAACATTACAAGCGTATGTCTCTGGATATGTGCCCGGGAGTAGGATTTTATTTTTTTATTTTTTTTTGACTGCGCCACACAGCTTGTGGGATCTTAGTTCCCTGACCAGGGACTGAACCCGGGCCACGGCAGTGAAAGCTCTGAGTCCTAACCACTGGGCCGCCAGGGAACTCCCCAGGAGTGGGATTTTAGCTGGGTGGGAAGGAGCACACATACTTAGTGCACCATCTCGATCCAATCAATTTGGAACTTAATCTCTCAGATCCTAAACTGAGGACGTTTTTGGACGAGGCTTAATTCCTGAGGAAGTGGACTGTCCATCTCGGGGAGGGAGAATTTGGAAAGTTCTCTAGGTGGATTCATTCCATGATATTTGATTTTCATAGGAGTCCATGTGCTTCTTTAAGAGCTCATGTTGGGACTTCCCTGGTGGTGCAGTGGTTAAGAATCCGCCTGCCAATGCAGGGGACACAGGTTCGAGCCCTGGTCCGGAAAGATCCCACATGCTGCAGAGCAACTAAGCCTGTGCGCCACAACTACCGAGGCTGCACTCTAGAGCCTGCAAGCCACAACTACTGAGCCCGCAGGCCTAGAGCCCGTGCTCCGCAACAAGAGAAGCCACCGCAATGAGAAGCCCGCGCACCGCAACGAAGAGTAGCCCCCGCTCGCCACAACTAGAGAAAACCCACGAGCAGCAATGAAGACCCAACACAGCCAAAAATAAATAAATGAATTAAAAAAAAAAAGAGCTCATGTTCCCCCAAGGAGGAGCTCATTAACTGAAGGCAGTGTCTGACATAAAACATTTCTTATTTCAATAAATATTAACACTCTAACGTTGGCTTGATTTGATCTCTGTTCATCAGAAGTGCCTGGCAAGGAGCTCCTGCTTTCCTGTTCCAGCACTTGCTGTTTCTTTTTTTTAAAAAATATTTATTTATTTTATTTGGCTGCTACGGGTCTTAGTTGTGGCATGCATGCAGGATCAAGTTCCCTGACCAAAGATCGAACCCAGCCGGGACCCCTGCATTGGGAGCGTGGAGTCTTAACCTCTGGACCACCAGGAAAGTCCCAGAACTTGCTGTTTCTAGGTAGTAGTCCAGCATCATAATTTTACCTCTGAGCCCCAAAGCTAAATATGTGGAAAAGATCCACTTATTTTTCCATTCATTCCAAAGTGAGTAGATCTTAACCTAAGAGAGAGGGACTCTCTTTTTATGGATGTGCTTATGCTGATAGGTAGGAATTTCTTGAGAGATATCTAAATCTAAAAGCCCAGTCTCCACAAGGACTGTAGCTAGAAATGCATACTTTATTTTTCTGGACACGCCCTGTGGCATGTGGGAATTTAGTTCCCCCAACCAGGGATGGAACCGTGACCCTTGCAGTGGAAGCAGGGAGTCATAACTACTAGACCACCAGCGAAGTCCCTAGAAATGCATACTTATAAAGCAGATGGTCTTTATTGTACCCTGGTATGACTCCTTTTTCTCAAATTGGAATAATCTGTAATTTTTTGGACATTTTTCATTATATTTACGAGTTGTCCATTGAGGGAAAAACAACCCCAAGAGACCAATTACTTTAGGTTTCTCTTCCTTGTTCACAATCTCATATTTTCTCATAACTAAGCAAAGAAGTATTTTGGGTTGTCTGCAAACATGAATTCTAGAGCCCTTGTCATTTTCTTCTTTGAAATTTTAACAAGATTGTCTCCTTTACAGGAAAAGGTTTGTTTAGTCTCTTTTAATATAAATATTCCACAGATGTATTTCTTCTCATGTGTTAATTGCTATCAACAGGACACTGAAAGACTTTTAAATTGGCATTTTCCTTTTGAGCAACTTTGTCCCAACCCTTCGTAAGAGAAAAGACTACGAAAGATTTTTCTTTTTTTTGGCCACACCGCGAGGTTTGCAGGATCTTAATTCCCCGACCAGGGGTTGAACCCGTGCCCCCTGCAATGGAATTGCAGAGTCCTAACTGCTGGACTGCCAGGGAAGTCCCAAGACTATGAAAGACTGTCCACAGATGCTTTGAGGGCATCACATGCCATTTTACACAAAAAGTCTGTAAGGCCATCAAGCCTGAGATAATAGGTGTCTAAAGGCATCCTTCCCTACATCCTCGTGAAGGCCATTTTAGTGTCAAACCGGCACCTGAGAAACATGTGCATCTCGTATGGCTGCATCCCTTATCCTCTTGGTGGCTTCTTTGCAGTGGCACCGCTGAGCTCTTTGCCACCTGTGCCAAGAAGGACATCCGGGTGTGGCACACGCTGTCCAACAGGGAGCTGCTGCGGATCACTGTACCCAACATGACCTGCCGTGGCATCGATTTCATGAGGGACGGCAAGAGCATCATTTCCGGTAAGGTCGCTGTGCCAGGGTTTGGCTTCGGGTTCCGGCTGTGGCTTTGGTTCTCGCCATTCTTATCCTGCCAGGCTCGACATGGGGATGAGCTGGAACAGCCTCCCAACGTCCACTTGCTTCTCATCTAGCCTCTCTTTGGAATTCCCGTCCAGCTGGGATTCCTTCTGAGCTAGGAGTTACCAAGCAGCAATCTCTCTTCCCCCACATTGCTGCAGAGAGCATGTTGCTTTCTCTCTAGCAAGGAAATTCGGTGATTCATTTACAAAGTGGATTTGAGGCCTTAGCGAGTCCCGGGCACTTGAGTGAGAACCCTTTTAGTTGTTCAAGAGATTAAAAACTACTTAAACTAAGTTACAGCTCCAAGGGGATTTATTTTTAATTCAATTGATTATGTTATGCCAAAATATTTTAACATAAATTATAGACACCATGATATTCTACCTCTAAATACTTCAGTATGCATCTCTAAAAACATTTTCCTATAAAATCCTAATTTCTTAATATTGTTTATGTTCAATCCATATACAGATTTCCGCAGTGGTCAAAAGTGAATTCACTGGTTCACATGAATGAAAAGTCAAGTGGGTCTTTAGGGACAGCTATTTAAACAGTGATATCAGGAGACTTCCCTGGCAGTCCAGTGGTTAGGAGTCTGCGCTTGCACTGCAGGGGGCATGGGTTTGATCCCTGGCTGGGGAACTAAGATCCCACATGCTGCGACACAGCCAAAATAATAATAATAATAATAATAATAAATAAAATAAAATAAAACCCATCTCATACCCTCTTTTCTTGGCTCTGTCTCCTCATGTTGGATTCTCCCCTGGGGTGTGTCTTCTCCACATAGTGGTCACCAGGAGCTCTTGGCTTACATTACACTTAGAACTAACAAACCCTGGGGTCAAGAATCTTGGAGTCACCATCACCTGCTCTTTTCCTCTAATACCGCACCCCCGCTTCCCCCCGATGGCTCCCCCTTCAGAGTATGTCCCAGACCCCATCCATCTCATCATCTCCACCCTCCTCTCAGCCACCACCCTCTCTCTCCTGGATTATTCTAGTAGCTTCCTGCCAGGACTCCCTGCTTCTACTCTTGCCCATTACTCTTCTCCCCCGATCTGCTCTCAACACAGATGCCAGAAAACTCTTTAAAGTGTAAGTCAGATCGTGCCATTTCTAGGGCTCAACGGTCTTTTCCTTCTTAAAAATAAAAGACAGTCCCTGGGGCTTCCCTGGTGGTGCAGTGGTTGAGAATCTGCCTGCCAATGCAGGGGACACGGGTTCGAGCCCTGGTCTGGGAAGATCCCACATGCCACGGAGCAACTGGGCCCGTGAGCCACAATTACTGAGCCTGCGCGCCTGGAGCCTGTGCTCCGCAACAAGAGAGGCCACGATAGTGAGAGGCCCGCGCACCGCGATGAAGAGTGGCCCCCGCTTGCCACAACTAGAGAAAGCCCTTGCACAGAAACGAAGACCCAACACAGCCATACATACATACATACATACATAAAAAGAATGTAAGCAGACAAGAATAGCATTAAAAAAAATAAATAAAAAATTAAAAAAAAAAAAAAAAAAGACAGTCCCTGCAACTGCCTGCAAGGTCCCCCCCTGACTTCTCTCCCCCAGCCCCACCTTCTCACCTCTGACTTTGTCTCTTACTGCTCAGCCCCTCGAGCCATACGTGCTTCTTTTTTTATTATTATTAATTAATTAATTTATTTATTTTTGGCTGTGTTGGGTCTTCGTTTCTGTGCGAGGGCTTTCTCTAGTTGCGGCGAGCGGGGGCCACTCTTCATCGCAGTGCGCGGGCCTCTCACTGTCGCGGCCTCTCTTGTTGTGGAGCACAGGCTCCAGACGCGCAGGCTCAGTAGTTGTGGCTCACGGACCCAGTTGCTCCGCGGCATGTGGGATCTTCCCAGACCAGGGCTCGAACCCGTGTCCCCTGCATTGGCAGGCAGATTCTCAACCACTGCGCCACCAGGGAAGCCCCATACGTGCTTCTTTGCTCTTCCTATGCTACACATAGGGCCTTTGCTATAGCTGTTCAGTCTGCCTGGAATGTTCTTTCCCCAGAGAGCCCCATGACTCACTCCCTCACCACCTCACTGCCTCGAGTCTTGGCTGAAATGCGATCCACCTTGAGCATCCTATTTAAAATTGCTAAGGTGCAGAGCTGATGCTAAAGGTGAGGAGAAGGAGCCAGCCAGGTGAAGAGTGTAACAGGAAGCGGGAACAGCAAGTGCAAAGGCCCTGAGATGGGAAATTACTTGGTGTGTTTGAGGGATAGAAAGAGGACCAGTGTGTCTGAAGCTTAGAGGGTAAGGTTGGGGTCAGGGTTGAGGGAGAGTGGTATTAGAGGAAGTTGAAGAGGTAGGAAGGGAGCAGAGACTAGTTACTGTAGAGAATTAAGGAGCTGGTTTTCATTGCAAGTGCAGTGGGAAAAGCTTTTTGAAAGTTCTTGATCAAGGAGGTGACATGATTTTAAGAAGTTCACCCTGGCCCCTGCATAAATAATTGATTGCAGGAGAGCAAGAGGCTCAGGCTAGGGAGAAAGCTATTATAATAATCCGGGAGAGAGATGCTGGTGGCTTGGACAAAGGTGGTCCCAGGGGGGAAGGGTTGAGCCGTGGCCAGATTTACTGTTTTCAAATTGTAATGCTGATGGGACTTGTGACGGATCGGAGGTTGGGTTGGGTTGGGTGGATGGAATAGAGAGGAATCAAGGATGGCTCTGAAGTTCTTGGCTTGAGCAGCTGGATGGATGGTGGCGACTTTTATTGAGATGGGGAAGATGATGGGAGTGGGAGAAGGAGCAACGGGTTTAAAGTGGGGGCGAGGGGTGGGAAGCCAACATTTATTTGCAGGTGTTAAGTTCTACATCCCAGAGGCATGATCAACCAGCTGCTTGAATGTGCAAGTTTTGTGGCTCATGGGAGAGGTGGGAGCTGGCCTCCCGCTTCTCTCTCCTGGGATGGGGCTCACCTGGAGGCAGGTTCAACTAAGGCAAGTCGCTCATTTCCCTCAGGAGGTGTGGCCAGTTTGGGGAATCAGGGAGAAGGGGGCTATGATTCCTGGCAGCTGGTGGGAGATTGGCCTCTTCCCTCCATCACCACCACTGCCCCCAGTCCTGTCTCTCACTTATGACTTAAAAGAGCCGCAGTCTGCAGAGAGCGTGACTATACTCATCCTGCCTGCCTTTGTTTCCCTTTCCTGCCAGCGTGGGACGACGGTAAAATCCGAGCCTTCGCCCCAGAGACAGGCCGGCTGATGTACGTCATTAACAACGCCCACAGGATTGGAGTGACGGCCATCGCCACCACCAGTGACTGTAAAAGGGTCATCAGCGGCGGTGGGGAAGGGGAGGTATTATTCTCGAAGGCAGAATCCTTTTAAAATAGCCCTTGGTTTAGAGCAACTGCCTCATAGCAGGCCACTAATTTGATTTTTTCACCTGTACTAGGAATCAGGCGGGACCAAATTAAGATTTTTGATGAAACTCTGAAATACATCATAAATTAAAGTTCTAATAATATAAATACACATATCAATATTTTTGTTCCCAGAAAGGACATTTAGGATACAGACGTGAAATCATTCTACAGGGAATTGAGCTAGGAATCCAAGTTGGTGTTTTGCCAGAGTTTTAGAATACTTTTTTTTTCTCCTTCAAAAACCAGTTATATCAATTGTCTTTATCTCATCTTTTAAAGGAGATGCTATTTTTAGAATCGATTCTTTAATCTACCCAGATGCTTCGACCATCATTTCAAAATTATTACACTCGACCTTTTCGTTCCATCATTTCAAGGAGCCTAAAACATCTTTCACAAATTCATCTCAGTGTCTCCCCTCCCCTACTCTCCAGCTTTCTTCCTATCCCAAAGCCTTCCCTCTCTCAACGTAGGACGTTTCCCTTTTCCTTTCCTTTCCCCATGCTATCATAGGAATAACCCAGGGAGAAGAAAGATACAGCATCTTCACGTAGCCTTTGGCAGAGTTTGGATCAAACCTGTTAGTGGCTGAATGTTTGGGTTTCGGGGCCACACTGCCTGGGCTCAGATTTCACTTCTGCCACTTTCCAGCTGTGTGACCTAGGGTGCGTGCTTTAACCTCTCTGTGCTTCAGTTTCCTGTAAAAGTGAAGTATAAAGTGAAGATAGCAGTACTCTAATTAGTGAGATTTTTTTTACACTCTTTATTTTGTACGAAGTCTTCAGAACCTGGTGTGCATTTCACGTTCAGAGCACATCTCCATGAGGACAAAACCCTGCAGATGCTCCACAGACACACCTCGTCCTAGACCATCGCCCTGCTCTCTGCCCATTACCACCCTCGCGGCTCTGTTCCCTTCCCTCATCCCTTCAGCCACGCTGTTGCTAACGCCCACAGCATCCTTGCTTGCTCCCTCAGCCTTTGGGGGCATCGACCTTGCTGGGGAGGGTTACAGGAGGGAATCGCACAAAACAGATTCGTCGCCCCCAGCCCTGATCAGCAGTCTTTTCACAATGCCCGCTCCCATTCCCCACAGCTACTCCAGACCTTTTCTTCCAAGAGACATAGTCTTCAAGGTCTCTGTAAGTACTAGAGACCAGGGCTGCTGCTGGTCTGCAGGGGTGTGCTGGTCTGAATACTGGGGTTGCTAAGGTACTCTTAAGTATTTTATTTCCATTTTCATTGGTAAATGGCCGTTACCTGAGTTGCGAAGACCCTAATCCCACCACTTTATACCCAAACCTCCCTGCCATCCCACAGCTAATGGCCAGCACATCCAAGGCTCCAGTCCTGCGCTGTTTGGCTGGTGCCCACGCCACGCTGGCTAGAGCATCTGCGTCTCACCCTTGCTAGAGAGCCACTCCCTGCCTCCATACATTCAAGATTGTGGATTCGTTTTCTCTGGCAATAGTCATCACCCTGTCCCATGTCAAGACATACTGAGTTATTTGAACACCATAGCAAGGAAGACGGCCCGGCTCATTTGGAATAACCTCATGCTTCCTCATCTTCTTGACTAAGAAAAGTGTCTTTGAATGTTCTTCTTACTTCATTTAAGGTTATTTTCCTCTTGTCAGGTGCGAATAAGTTAGTCTGTTATTACTGATCCCAACACTAGTTTTCAGTTTAGTGTTCAACTAGACTATGGCTCCTTTGTTGTCTTATATCACTTACACAAAATAATTTCTGCTCTTCTTATTTTTTAGAAGTCCAACACATTCATTATAAGAAGCATCTGACTACATTATTATGTTCTCTGGTATAGTTGTGACAGAGCGTTTATCCATTACAGGACCTACTGTTATAACCAAATAACTTTCCTTTTTTACTTACCCTTTTTATTACAGTTAGGGCATCATACTGACAGTTTTGAAATTTTGTGTGTAGGTAGTTGTATCACCTCTGCATTTCATTTCAAGATAGCAAAGGGGTATTAGACAATATTCGTTACTGAAAGTGGGTGTTGGCTTCAGTGGAGTTGAGAACCACTGATTTTAAATGATTGAGACTGAGCAGCTGTTGTGAAAGTTTAAATATGGCTCTGGGTACCCAAGAGATTCCCTGATGGCAGCAGAAATTTGAAAGCAATGCTCAGCAGAAATGAGCAGACATGTTATTTCACTCGGTTTAGCAGCAGCCCCTGCATTACTGGTTTTAGCAGCGGGTGTCTGATATATTTCTCAGCCCTAAAGTAAAAACAGGTGTAGGCTCCCTGGTAGGCATCTCCCCGGCTCCATGGAAGAATATTCTCGCCCTGCAACTTGGCATCTCTACCTCCCTCAACTGAGATGAGAACAGGGAATTAGAAAAACAGGTCAGCCCAGGGGGTGAGAAAGCTCTGGGAATCTTTTTATTTTTTTATTTTTATTTCTTTTAACCCCCTTCAAGAATTCCCAAGTTGGAATCGAGAGCCTGTGCTTTGTGGCTTCCAGGTGAGGGTGTGGCAGATAGGCCACCAGACCCGGAAGCTGGAGGAGGCGCTGAAGGAGCACAAGTCCTCCGTGTCCTGCATCAGGGTGACGAAGAGCAACGAGCAGTGCGTCACGGCCAGCACGGACGGCACCTGCATCATCTGGGACCTCGTGTAGGTACCAGTGATGGGGAGGGCCGAGTGATGCAGAACCCAATTCCAGCATCTTATTGAACTCAAGGGAAGACTCAAACAAAGGGTAGAAATCTTACTTTGGGCAACAGGAAAGGGATGTTCGTCAGAAGCCATTCATCCCCATGGCTGTTCAGAGTTCACAGATACTGGTGGAAAGGGTAGAGTTTCCAGGAAGAGCTGGATGTTAGAAGTTTCTGGACAGATAGGGAAGTAGCTTTCCGGATATACAGGGTGAGACATGGTTTAACTTACACTAATGCAACTGTAAGAATTTTCTAGAAGGGGGAGAAAGGCAATCATGTAAATAACGCAAGCATTTCCTCTGGTCCTTCCGCACTGTCCAGTCGAGCCCAGAGTGAGCTTGCCATGGGGGTGGGAGTGGGGCGGTGCCGTCAATTTGCCACGTTCTCAGGGACCTCTTATTCTGTGAGTGTATGGTACCCCCCGTAGACTGCCTGACTCTAAGCTAACTGGACCAAAGCATGTGAACGTGACTGTTGGAGTAATTCACAGGATTTCCAAGGACGCTTTTTTTTGACTATAAGCATGTTTGCTCTGTGTCTTTTATTTAGAATTATACCCTATTCCTCCAACCCCTCTCCCAGCCGACCACCCCTCTACTACTAAGATGCCTCACTCCTGTATGTAACTGCATTAGAGAGACTTGAATAAGTACAGAGATGGGAGGAAAGAGATAGGTAGATAGATAGATAGATGTCTATATAGAGATATTGCAAAAGGATATGAAATGTTCTAGATTGGGGAGAAAACAATGGAACTAAAGGCAAAGGCAAAGGGAGTGGAGGAGGGAAGGATTGGGAGTTTGGGGTTAGCAAATACAAACTAGTATATACAGAATGGATAAACAACAAGGTCCTACTGTGTAGCACAGGGAACTATATTCACTATCCTATGATAAACCATCATGGAAAAGAATATGATAAAGAATATATACGTATAACTGAGTCACTGTGCTGTAGAGCAGAAATTAACACAACATTGTAAATCAACTATGCTTCAATAAAATTTTTAAAAAGTTAAATTAAAAAAAGGCAAAGACAGAACACTTTTTATTTTTTAATTTTTTAGTTTTTTGACTGCACCACTCGGCATGCAGGATCTTAGTTCCCCGACCAGGGATCGAACCCAGGCCCTTGGCAGTGAGCGTGTGGAGTCCTAACCACTGGGCTGCCAGGGAATTCCCAGGACACTTTTTTTTTTTTTTTTTTTTTGCAGCCAGGACACTTTTTATTTAATACATTAAAAAACAAAAACCAAAGTAAGGCTCTGTCTTCTGGCTCAGTGTGTCTCTAATTTTGCTATGCATACGAATCACCTGGGGATATTGTTTAAATGTAGATTTTGATTCAGTAGGTCTAGAGCGGTGCCTGAGATTCTGCATTTCTTTCTTTTTCTCTTTTAAAAAAAATTTATTTATTTATTTATTTTCTGTTGCACTGCACGGCGTGTAAGATCTTAGTTCTCCAGCCAGGAATCAAACCCGCGGCCCCTGCGGGGGAAGCGCAGAGTCTCAACCACTGGACCGCCAGGGAAGTCCCTGCATTTCTTTTTCCTTTTTTCTTTTTTAATAAATACATTTATTTATTTATTTACTTATTTATTTATTTATGGCTGCGTTAGAGAGCGGGGGCTACTCTTCGTTGTGGTGCACGGGCTTCTCCTTGCTGTGGCTTCTGTTGTTGCGGAGCCCGGGCTCCAGGCACGCAGGCATCCGTAGTTGTGGCTCGTTGGCTCTAGAGCGCAGGCTCAGTAGTTGTGGCGCACGGGCTTAGTTGCTCCGCGGCATGTGGGATCTTCGAGGACCAGGGCTCGAACCTGTCCCCTGCATTGGCAGGCGTATTCTTAACCACTGCGCCACCAGGGAAGTCCTGAAGTCTCTGCATTTCTAACAAGCTCCCAAGTGATGCCCCTGGTGCTAGTCCCAGGGTCACACTTGCAGAAGATGTTAGCCTGCACTTGAACTTCCCATTGGGAAAATATATAACTAGAAGGGTAGGTCGGAACTTGTTTCTGTGGATGGTTTGTGACCAGCTCAAATCCTTAAATCCTCCCTGTGTGTAGCAGGAATATCTGGTTCATTTGTGCCAAAATCTTTAAAATTGCTCAGCTCAGCTTCCATGTTTGAAAACTTCCTGGCCTGTGACATGGTCACCCAGCCTCCTGGGCTGTGGAAGGAGAAGGGATATTTACGTATGTCTTGGTATCGTATCTGAAGCAGTGGCTCTCAACCCACTGTGCACAGCAGAATCAACTGGGATGCTGATTAAAAATGCAGATCTGCTGGCCTCATCCCCCCAACTGATCCAAATCTAGGGAGAGGTAAGGCCCAAGAATACTCACTTTTAAAAAGCCCTCCCCCACACTTTGCTACTCAGCTTGTAGGGACCTTCACTTCAGGACAGCGGCCTCAGGAATAAAGTCCCGAATGTGGAAGACAGAAGGTTGCTACTGAGTTCAGCTTCTCCTACTTCCTTCTCACTGGAACTTGAGGCTTCCTGTTGAGTTCTGTGCTTCGTCTTTAGAAAAGGGCCCCTGCCAGTGTCTTCTGACTGCTCCCAACAGGTGCAAGGGGAGGTTGCTGAGTGGAGTGGGCAGACTCACAGGAAGTCTACTGGGGATAAATCAACCAACCCATATCCACGCTTTACCAAATCCAGTTTGAATTGTAAATAAGGGGGGCTTTCCTGGTGGCGCAGCGGTTAAGAATCCGCCTGCCAATGCAGGGGACACGGGTTCGAGCCCTGGCCCGGGAAGATCCCACATGCCGCAGAGCAACTAAGCCCATGAGCCACAACTACTGAGCCTGCGCTCTAGAGCCCGTGAGCCAAGCCACAACTACTGGAGCCTGTGCGCCTAGAACCCATGCTCCGTAACAAGAGAAGCCACCGCAATGAGAAGCCCACACACCGCAACGAAGAGTAGACCCCACTCACCGCAACTAGAGAAAGCCCGCGTGCAGCAACGAAGACCCAACACAGCCATAAATAAATAAATAATTAATTAATTAAAAAAAATAGTCAATAAGGTTTCTTAGGAAGAGAAATTCATGTTTCACAGCTCTGGAATCTGTTTTTCAGGCGTCTTAGGAGGAATCAGATGATTCTGGCTAACACCTTATTCCAGTGTGTTTGTTACCACCCCGAAGAGTTCCAGATCATCACCAGCGGGACAGACAGAAAGGTGAGAGTCAAGATCTTTCTGGTACAAGAGAAGAGCAGTGAAGCCCTGTGGCTGAGGGTACAGGCTGTGGAGTCAGGCCACGCCCGTTCAAACCACGGGTTTGCTGGTGATCCGCCGTGTCACTTTGGAAATGCTCCCTAACGTTTTTGGGTGCCTTTGCTTCCTTGTCTGCAACGTGGAAGTGATGACACCACTGGCCTCATGCAGCTGCTGTGGGGATTAAAGTCGTGATTGAATATGATGCTAAAAGCGGGGGGCCTGGTGCATAGCTGGCACTCAGTAAGGACTGGTTTTGATTATGAGGACATTCCTAAGGCTGGAAGTGTTGTGCCCAAAGGAGCTGTCACTTTGATTAAATTCAAATGGAATGACAATAGAGCTCATCTCTCATCACCCTACTTCATCAATATATTAAAAATCTCTTTAGCTAAGGAGTCCATGTCCTTCAGTGAAAATTGGCCATTATTTGGGGGGGAATATTTCCCCCTTGGAGCAAGCAAGAGGCTTCAGGAGAGAGGCACATGGAAGGGCAAGGAAGCTGGGGTGTCTTCCGCCCTGCCAGCCACATCAGATCAGCCAGATCTTGGCCTGATTACCTGCACATCCAATTACTGGGTTTGAATACCCCTAATGTAGACTTTGAGATGACTTTGAGATAACTGAAGAAGAGTTTGCATATTTATTGTTTTGCCAGATACAGGCTAAGTTAATGGAGTTAAAAGTATAAAAGTATTGAGGGAAAAATACAAAAGGTACCTTCCCTCCCCACCTCCACCCCCCAAATTAGAATCTAGGAGTGGGGCTTTTTCCTGTTTAAGCTTCCCACATGATTGGGAACGACTGCCTGAGACACTTTGTCATAAAAACCCAAGGAATGCTGCCTGGTCCAACCAGGATCTGCCCGACACAGACAGAATGTTCTGGGAGGGCATGAAGAACTGCCTCTGTGTTCCAGTCTCCGTAGGTCTTTAAGTTTCTTTGTGTCTCATCCGCCCAAACTGGCCTATGCCTGCCCATCCCCCAACCTGTGCTTGACTTGTGGTCTAAGTGGGCTTCCTCTTGGCACTGGGGTGGGATGGATATTAGGGAGTTAATCACCACGTCACTATAAATGCTTTGATGGATGGTTCATATTGTTTCTAAATTAGTGTGATATCTGCCGTATTCTAGGTTTCAGCTTTTGAGACTTGAAACAATCTATTTCCCTCTTATTTGAATTTTGACCAGAATATTCCAACCATAAATCATAAATCTGTCAAACTGCTGTAAGTGCTGGGGACATGACAGTGTCCATGCTGTCATGGAGCTTACCTACCGTCTGTATTAATTTTGGGTGGGAGGGGATGGAATTGGATAGTACACATGTAAATGAGTCCATGAAAGAGCAATGAGTAATAAGTGAACAAGATGATACGAGATGGTGAAAGAGCTAAAAAAAATATAGAACAGGCTATAGGATAATGGCTGGGAGAAGGAAGCTGTTTTAGCAAGGATGGTCAGCGAGGCCTCCTTAAGGAGGTGGCACTTGAGCTGAGGCCTGAGTGCCACGAGGACCTAGCCATGCTTTGATCTCAGGGAAGACCATTCCTGGCAGAGGACACTTGGGAAAGCCCAGGAGAGGCTCACTTTGACTTCCCTGGTCAAGGAAGCTGGTAGTCAAGCACCAATGACTTACATGGATGTGATTCCTGAGAAACTAGGATTTTGGCATGCTTTCATACTCCTTTATGTTTTTACTATGAAATCAGAACTTTATTGTTAAAGTGACCGAGCATCGATAGAAATGATAAAGCAAAATAAATAAATAAATAAAAAGAAAAGAAAAATTTTAAATAGCATACACCATTTCTAGCTAAATTCAGAGGAATACAGATTCCTGGCGTAATGATGGGAACACAGCCAAGTTGCCATCAACATGAAACAGAGAGAAAGTTCTGGGTGAAATACCCAAGTTCCCACTCCTGATTCCTGGTCAAGGGCTCTATGTTTAGAAAGAAATTTTATTTGTGAATTGGTTGTACATTTACAAAGTTCAAAGTTCAAAAAGTATAAAAGCAGTATATTCAGAGAAAAATCTTCCTTCCTTGAGCCCCTGTCTCCTTTCCACCGCTAACCTAGTTCCTTGGCCCAGGAGGGGGCAGTGGGGGGGGGGGAATAAGATCAGTCTCTGTTTAAACCCAGCCCTGCGGAATGTTCTGTTGCTTTGAGGCAGAAGAGAAGGTTTGGAATAAGGGTGGGGTGAGGAAGAGGGAGGGCCAGCCACAGTGAGAGCTCACTTTGTAAGGCCCAGTCTCCAGAACTTTCCAGGACTGCTCATTCCCCAAGCTGGAGGAAGGAAATGCTTTCCCCTCCCGCCAGGTCTAAAGAAAGCTTCACTTTCCTCCTCTTAAGAGCAGAATTGGGAAAGTGGATGCAGTGGCCGCTTTCTTCTCTCCTTTACAGCTTCCTTCAGGCTCAATCTGCTCCATCTGACCAAAAGTACTCTCTGCCTCAATCCAGTTTACCAGCATATCAACACCTCTTTAAATTGAATGCAAATTTAAAAGCCACTACTAAAAATATGAAAATGATTTCTCCACCCCCTGCTTTAGCCTATTTATAATTTCAGCTGGTATATCATCCCAGGGTGTATTTTTGCTATCTGCTATATAAAGTAGAACCTTCTTTTGTTAGCATGCGTGTGGATGATTTCACTGAGCTGAACCCTGCCTCATGCTTCGTTCTTGAATTCCAGATTGCTTACTGGGAAGTGTTTGATGGGTCAGTAATCAGAGAGTTGGATGGCTCCTTGTCCGGGGCCATAAATGGCATGGATATCACCGTGGAAGGAGTGCACTTTGTCACAGGTCAGTCCTAGGATAAGAGAAGAAAGCCAAGCCCAGCTTATTTAAATGGGAATGTGGAACTCCCAGGCGGGAGGCAACTGGAAGTGACCACAAAAGGGTCTAAAGGGCAACGTGGTTAGATTCAGGCCTGAACACTGCAGCCGGTGTGGCTGGGAAAGAAAAATCCAGAAGTCACATTTCAACGAGAGGAAACATTTGCTCACGAGCCTTAGGGGCACAAATAAAACCTAAGCTTCCACTGCGTGCTTTTTTTTTGTGGTGGGCAGCCGATGAAAGAAACGGGCCTTTACACAACATTGTAAACCAATTATACTTCAATTTAAACAAATTAATTAATTTAAAAAAAAGAAAGAGGGCTTCCCTGGTGGCGCAGTGGTTGAGAATCTGCCTGCCAATGCAGGGGACACGGGTTCGAGCCCTGGTCTGGGAAGATCCCACATGCCGCGGAGCAACTAGGCCCGTGAGCCAAAACTACTGAGCCTGCGCGTCAGGAGCCTGTGCTCCGCAACAAGAGAGGCCGCGACAGTGAGAGGCCCGCGCACCGCGATGAAGAGTGGCCCCCGCTCGCCGCAACTAGAGAAAGCCCTCGCACAGAAACGAAGACCCAACACAGCCAAAAATAAATAAATAAATAAATAAAAATTAAAAAAAAAAAGAAAGAAAGAAATGGGCCTTTACATGGGCTGGGCTGTCCGGTCTGCCTTGCTCTGCTATTTCCTACTAAGTCTTCAATGCCAGGCTTTTCAGTCAGCATTTCCAGGAGGCATTCGCCACACAATGTGCCCGTTGAAACAGCATCAGTCTCATTTCTTGCAGCCTCTTTGATTCTTCCAGACAGTAACCAGTTAATGTTCCAAATCAATAAAAGTTTCACAAACACATTTACGTAAAGCATCATATAAAATTAGACACGGTATGATCCCAATCACATATTCAGATGTATATCTGTGTAACTTACAGAGAAAAGACCAGAAGGAACTAAACCAAGATGTTACTAGTGGTTCTCTCTGGATGGTGGGATCAAGGGTGATGTCACCTGTTTACATTTTTTCCCCCCAAATTAACTACAACAGATCTAGATTTTTATAATCAAGGAAAAGAGTGTTTATAAAGATAGGTTTTTCTTCCTTTAAATCAGCACATGGGGAATGTATTGAAAACGATCCAGTAATGTAAAATCAGGACTGTTTCTCTCTGTTCTGTTGCAGCAATGCCATATAACTGTTTGTCATTTTCAGGTGGAAATGACCATCTTGTCAAAGTTTGGGATTACAATGAGGGTGAAGTGACTCATGTTGGGGTGGGACACAGTGGCAACATCACCCGCATCCGGATAAGTCCAGGAAATCAGTACATCGTTAGCGTGAGTGCCGATGGGGCCATTTTGAGATGGAAGTACCCATTTCCCTCATGAAGCATTGGAGACCTCCTGGATTCACAGCATTGAATACCGTCCTGTTGGAGGCTGAGCTTAGATAACTCCACGACTAGACTTGCTTTCTCACATCTGTGTTTCCGTGCTTTGGTCAAAATATTTTATCTACAAGTTTCTCCTTTCCTTTATAGAATGCATTTAACATTCTCGAATTGTATATTAAAACTGAGATGTGTTGAAGAATAATTCGTCCAGACTGTAAAGTTTTTTTCTTATGAGTAAGTTCCCAGTTGTTGGTTTCCTGTCATAATCTCCCTTCTATGACTCTGCAAAACCCACAGCCCTTCCTCATAATTTGTCCACAGATAACCATTGCTGTGAGTCTCTAAAAATAAGGAATGTGAATTTACCTTCTTAATCAGCATTTCATTCGTCAAGCTGCCTGGGGCAAGACGTGGGTTTGGATCCAGATCTTGGGTAGGGTTTTTGTTTTGTTTGAACTCTGATACTCCGTTTTGTAAAGTATACCGTTACCTTTTTGTAAAGAATACCTGCTCAAAAAGTGATTGTGAGAATTAAGTGAAATAATGTATTAAAGCATCGGCAGAGTTCATGACACAGAGTAGAAACTTCAATATGAATTATGGTGCTTTCTCAAAGAAAATGTGTGTCGGGGATCTTGGGGGGTAATTATCAAAGGTGAAATCTCATAGTTGCTTTTCTGGAGTTAACCGTAAAATCTTTCTCCTCTGCTTACCATTAGAAGGGCGATGGAATGGACCTTGTGTACTGACCTTCCAACCAGGGACGGTGTCCTTTTCCAGGGAGGGTAAATAACGGTATTTCCCAGAAACACTTCAAGTCTCTAATTCACAGGACAGTCTTTTGTTCTGCACATATTCTTTATCCTTTACTTAATGCTTTTTTTTCCCCCTGCATCAGGTAACCTGCTGCTGCCCTATTTGACATATCAAGGTGGATATTTAATAAATGATGACCACTTATTCATCAAATAATAAGTAACATTTCAGGGCATTCATGTAATAATGCATCCTGCTAATCTCTTGTTGAGCTAGAAATTGATGAGAAATTCACTTTGCGAGACTTTGCCGGATTAATTATAAACGTGACAGTTACAGGATAAAGTGAGCGAAGTCTCCAGGGAATCAAGGGCAAGGCAATGCCAAGTCAATTCTCACTGGGAAACAATTCAGCTGGGATTTTGCGGTACGGAGTGAACGTGAGACCTCCTAGGGGGCGCGCCCGGGAGCCGGAAAACTTCCTGGTGAGCAAATACTGAGGCTGGAAAGAGCTAAGCTGCGGGGTTGGCAGTCCACAGACCCTGCTCGAGTTCCGGCTTCTCTGCTTACGGGTCGTGTGGCCTCAGTCCATTGCGTTAACCTCTCTGAGCCCGTTTCTCCACCAAATAGACCGAGGACGGTCAAGTCTCGCTTGCAAGTTTTGATAAACTCTCTAAACTAGTCTGTAATTTAAACAAGCAAACCACAACCATCCCGGGTGTTTCTACACGCGGTTCCCAGTTCGGGTCCCAGGATGGCGGGTCCCGCAAAGGCTGTGCCTCCCCTGCGGGGCAGACGGTCTGGAAGGAGGTGGCGCCACCTGTCCGCACACACCTGAGCCTGCGGCGGAACCAGCGGCACCAAGGTGCTCTCCACCCCTTCGCCGCTCCCAGTGCGCGTCTCTCGCTACGCCGGAGGCTGCCCTTTGGGGAGTCTTCCTTTCCCTCCTCTTCACCTTCGCCTGGACGTAATTACAAGAAATTTAGCAATATCCAGGGCTTTGCAATTTACTAGGGCGTTCCCATTTATCATTCCTCTATTATTTTCACAGCTTGAAGGCTGGGAGGGGACTAGGAGCAGAGGTTAAATTCAGGTCGGTAGGTTTAAGAGAGGTAAGGCAGGGGGAAGGAACCAGAACTCTGTGCTCCAGTGCTTTTATTCCTGGTCCGAACGGCCGGGGCGGGAGCAGGCGGGGGTGGGGGCGGCTGGGCGCTGCCCGGGGCGGGCCCTGCGGCCTGATTCCCGCGTGGGGCGGGGCGGCCCCGCCCTTGGCTCCGCCTCCGCCCGGTCCCGGCACACCTGGCCCGCAGGTAGCCGGCGCCCGGGCGCCTTTCCGAGCCTGGAAGGGCCTGTTGGCTGCTCGTCCGTCCGGCGCCCGGAGGCTGGGGGCTCCGCTCCGGGAGGGGCGCCGGCGGGAGCCATGGACCCGGGCGCGGGGGCCGCGACCGGAGAGGGGCCGCCCGCGCCCCGGCCTCGCCGCCGCCGCTCCCTGCGCCGCCTGTTTGGCCGCTTCCTGCTGGCGCTGGGCAGCCGCTCCCGCCCCGGGGACTCGCCGCCCCGGCCCCAGCCCCAGCCGGGACACGGCTATGGCGACGGGGAGGGAGGCTTTGCTGGCCCCGCGGGCCCGGATCCAGCTGCGCCCGGAAGCCCCGAGGAGGAGCGCCCGCCCCGACCCCAGCCCCAGCTCGCCGCCGGCGACGGGGCGCGGACCCCGGGAGCTCAGGGCTTGAAGAACCACGGCAACACCTGTTTCATGAACGCCGTGGTGCAGTGTCTCAGCAACACCGACCTGCTGGCCGAGTTCCTGGCGCTGGGGCGCTACCGGGCGGCGCCGGGCCGCGCCGAGGTCACCGAGCAGCTGGCGGCGCTGGTGCGCGCGCTCTGGACGCGCGAATACACGCCCCAACTTTCCGCCGAGTTCAAGGTAGGCAGCGCTGGGCTGCCTCCAGCCTTGACCGCTCGGCGGCAGCCACGTTCCTGCCTTTCGGGTTTCCCTTCTGGACCGTTGGGTGCTCCATCAGGAAAGGGGTTTCTTGGGGACTTCTCTAGATGGCATTTGCCAGTTAAGCCTCGGATTATCGCTTTTTTAAGAAAAATTAAATTTATTTTTACATTTTTATTTATTTTTGTCTGCGTTGGGTCTTCGTTGCGGTGCGCGGGCTTCTCATTGCGGTGGTGGCTTTTCTTGTTGCGGAGCACGGGCTCTAGGCGTGCGGGCTTCAGCAGTTGTGGCACGCGGGCTCTAGAGCGCAGGCTCAGTAGTTGTGGTGCAGGGCTTAGCTGCTTCTCGGCATGTGGGATCTTCCCGGACCAGGGCTCGGGCCCGCGTCCCCTGCATTGGCAGGCGGATTCTTAACCACTGCGCCACCAGTGAAGCCCATCGCCTTTGTTTTGAGTTGATTAATGTGTCAGCGCTTGAGGCGGGTGAGTGCAGGGAGCTGGTAGATTTGAGCGTATTCAGCATTTCTGCGCTCAGCAAACACTAGTTGAAGTATCGGAGGACTGTTCTAACGCCAGGGATAGTTTTCACTCTAGTTTCTAGTGCGGTGCGGGGAGTCGGACTTCGAAGGCCAAGGTCTAGGAGGAAGGAGGTGAATGATGAGAAGGACGAAGCCAGGCCAAGATCTAGGAATAATCCCCACAGGGGGAGGGAGCAGCAGGTGCAAAGACCAGAGGCCTGAAGGAGCTGAGAACTGGAGGCATGAAGGAAAACTCGGGTGGCACTTGCCCAGTAGAGTAGAGTGCGGAGGAGATGAGGTCGGCCAGATCATGAAAGTTTTTGGAGGCAACGGTAAGGAGTTTGGCTTTTATTCTAAGCCCATCGAAATCTGAGAACCTGTGTGCCAGGTACTGCGCTGAGGGCCTGGGAGAGGCAGTGGGTGTGCTATACTGGAGGTGGCATCCTTTTGCTTAGTGTGAATGAAATCCCCTAGGATGCGTTAGCGTGGGTTTGTATCCTTTGTTCCTGGGGTCACGGTCTACTTACTGGGTATGCTGCAGGGTCATGAGGCTTTGGAAGTTATGTGTATCACTTCACCCAGGATTAAAGCGGGGCATTTGTCTGGGGTCCCAGTTGGATTAAAGAGTGCTGATAATTGATGCGCATGGCTGGCTTCCTGCTAAAAAACCACAGTTCTGGGCAGAGAGCTGAAGCTCCCCAAAGACTAGGGATCGTTGTTCTTGGGGGAGAGGGAACTTGTCAGTGTTCATTCCACAAGCATCACTGCTCTTGAGTTTCAGCCTGAGAAAGCAATCCTTGCTATGTGACCCACGAGGATGCCAACCCCCACCGTCCTCTCTCCTGCTTCCACTAGTGAAGCACTGTTCTGCAGGCGTCAGTGGGTCAAATGGGTGTCAGTAATATCTCCTTTTGGCATCATTTGCTTTTTAAATGTGAGAGGCAGTATCCTTTAGTGGTTCAGAGCAAGGTCTTGGTTACCTTGAGCAAGTTACTAAAATCTCAACTGTGCCTCAGCTTTCCTTATCTGTAAAATGGGACTCTAGTGGTACCTATCTTCTTATAGGGTTGTTGTGAGGGTAAAATGAGCTAATTATAACTCCTCACCTGCAGAGACCTGGAGGGAGAGAGGTAATCCTGTGTACCTTTTCTATTGCTCCTTGCATTCTCATCCAGTTAACTGCAGCAATGGGAGAGACGGGAGTAGCTTGAAAAGTCTTCCAAATTAGTAATCACCCTCTATGACTCACCAGCGTTTCCTGTCTCTCTCGCCTGCTCTCAAATCCCTAGAGCCAAGAAGCTCCCTGTGAGCCTCGGGGAGCTGAAGGATAATCAAACTGTTAATATGTTAGTAAGGGTGTTATAAGCCAGGGGTTCCTGGAACTTTCCTGGTAGGCAGCCTTGGAGAGAGTGGGGAAGGATTCCAGAATCTGTGCTTTTAAACCTTGGGGATTGAAGTCTAGGTGGGCTCCTCTTATTTTACAGATGAGGAAACATTTATTCATTCAACAAATATTGAGTGTCTAGATACTATAGAGGGAGCATGGAACACATGTGGGGTGATGAGTGCAAAACCTGACCCTGGGGCTCCTCTCCTGGAGCTTACGGTCCAGTGAGAGAGATGGATGTGAGTGAAGTAATACCACGGGCCCACGATGAGAACTGCTGACAAGTGCTACAAAATAAAGATGCTCTGTTTACAATAGCCAGGACATGGAAGCAACCTAAGTGTCCATCGACAGATGAACGGATAAAGACGACGTGGCACATATATACAATGGAATATTACTCAGCCATAAAAAGAAACGAAATTGAGTTATTTGTAGTGAGGTGGATGGACCTAGAGTCTGTCATACAGAGTGAAGTAAGAAAGAGAAAAACAAATACCGTACGCTAACACATATATATGGAATCTAAAAAAAAAAATGGTTCTGATGAACCTAGGGGCAGGAATAAAGACACACGTAGAGAATGGACTTGAGGACACGGGGAGGGGGAAGGGTAAGCTGGGACGAAGTAAGAGAGCAAGTAAGAGAGTAGCATGGACATATATACACCACCAAATGTAATATAGACGCTAGTGGGAAGCAGCCACATAGCACAGGGAGATCAGCTCGGTGCTTTGTGACCATCTAGAGGGGTGGGATAAGGAGGGTGGGAGGGAGACGCAAGGGGGAGGGGATATGGGGATGTATGTATGCATATAGCTGATTCACTTTGTTATACAGCAGAAACTAACACAGCACTGTAAAGCAATTATACTCCAATAAAGATGTTAAAAAAATAAAAAATAAAGATGCTCTATGGCAATTCTGGCAGGAGGATGTGATTGTTTGGGGGAAGGTGGTGTGAGGAGGTGGGCTAGGAAGGCTTCCCAGGAGAGGGAACCACTGAGTTGAATTTTGAAGGATGAAGGGCCAACTAAGGACATGAGAGGGCGGGAAAGTGCATTATAGTTCCTGAGACTGAAACTGCCAGTCACTGAGGTGGGTGGGGCTGGGCAGGATAAGTGCCTGATAAAAGGAATTAATGAAAGCCTATGTGGCTGGGGGGAGGGGCCGGAGAATGGGTTTGGGAGAAGCCACAGAGGGTTGTGTAAAGGAGTTTGGCCTTTAAGAGGGATTATTAGCTTCACATGGAGGAAGGCAGGAAGCTGAGAAGCAGCCAGCAGGCTGGAGTGAGTTACCGCAGCCCAGCCACGCAAAAGGCATGGGTCTGTGGCGTTCCCCCTCCCTGCGCCCTGAGTCACCCAGTGTCCCAGTGGTAGTAGGACCGCTCTTTGTTTTAAGAGCAAATGAATAAATACATTTTAAAAATCCTGTCCATGGTATTATTCATAATACTTTGATTTCTAATGATGTAATTAAATGTATATAACTATAAAAAATTGGAAAATGCCAAAATGTAAAAAAAAAAAAAAAAAAGATCTGGAACTCCACCCTCTAGAGATAACCATCATTAGTGTGTTGATGTGCTTCAAATCATGTGCAAACAATTGGAAATTCTAGTTTTGTATCTTGCTGTTTTCAGTTAAGTATTATCGTAAGACTTTCTCCTGGTCATTAAAATCTTTTATAAAACTTAATTTTTAATGATTGTGTAATATTTCATTAAACGAACCAATCCCTAGGGAGATGTTTATGTACTGTACAATTTTCCAGCTGTCATGCTATGTTGAAAATTCTTGTATTTAAATCATTGTCCTCAGCTCTGATCATTTCCATAAGCTTAATTCCTTGAAGTGAAACGACATGGTCAAAGCAAAGATGACTGTTTTGTTCTTTTTATGTTTGTTGCTTTTTAACTCAACTTTTATGAGGTATAAATTATGTACAGTGAAAGGCACCCATTTTAAAAAATTGAGTTATATGTGAGATATAACACTGTGTAGGGTATATAATACATTGGTTTGATACATTTGTATTGCAGTATGATTGCCAATAGTAGCATTGGTTAACACCCCTTTCTCGTCATGTTTTAGTGCTGGGAACAATTAAGATCTAGTGTCTTAGCAAGTTTATTGTTTACAGTACAGTTTTGTTGTCTATAATCACTGTACAGGTACACTTCATTTCACTGTACTTTGCAGATATTGCGTGCTTTACATATTGAAGGTTTGTGACAACCCTGCATCGGTCAAGTCTATCAGCGCCCTTTTTCCAAGAGCATTTGCTCACTTTGTGTCTCTGTCACATTTTGGTAATTCTCACAGTATCTACAACTTTTTCATTGTTATTATATTTGTTATGGCGATCTGTGATCAGTGATCTTTGATGTTACTATTGTAATTGTTTTGGGCTGCCGTGAACTACGCCCATATAAGATGGTGAACTTAATAAATGTGTGTGTTCTGACTGCTCCACCAACCGGCTGTTCCCCCACCTCTCTCCCTCCTCTCCTTGGGCCTCCCTCTTCCCTGAGACACACAATATTGAAATTAGGCCAATTAATAACCCCACAATGGCCTCGTAAGTGTTCAAGTGAAAGGAGAAGTCAATCCATGCAGCAAATGTCATCGTGGTCTTATTTTCAGAAATTGCCGCAGTTACCCTGACCAGTCAACAGCCACCAACATCGAGGCCAGACCCTCCACCAGCAACAGATTAGACTCGCTGAAGGCTCAGATGATGGTTAGCATTTTTTTTTAGCAATAAATTGTTTTATTTGTTTATTTACTTATTCATTTTTGCCTTTTTTTTTGAATTTTATTTTATAATAAATTGTTTTTTAATTAAGGTCTGTAGGTTGTGTTTTTAGACACAGTGCTATTGTACATTGTAATAGTGTAGTATTAAGAGACTACAGAAGAGTGTGAATATAATTTTATATGCCCTGGGAAACCAAAAAATTCACGTGACTCGCTTTATTGAGATATTTGCTTTATTATGGTGGTCTGGAACTGAACCTACAATAACTCTGAGGTCTGCCTGTACCATGTATTAGTCTCCAGGACTTATTTATCTACTAGTTACAACTATGTACCCTTACATACCATCGGTCCCGTCCCTCCACCCTCAGCCCCTGATAACCACTGTTTTATTTTCTGCTTTTCCAGTTTCAATTTTTTTTAGATTCCACATGTAAGAGGTATTATACACTGTCTGTCTTTCTCTGTCTGACTTATTTCACTCAGCATAATGTCCTCATGGTCCATCCACATTGTTGCAAATGGCAGAATTTCTTTTCTCAGGGCTGAGTAAAAATTTTAAGTGTAGAATCTGATGAGTTTTGACATGTATGTACCTGTATAATCACCATCTCAATTTTAAGTATTTATTGTTTTTTAGTTTTTAGATCAATTTTGTTGGGCTTGATTATTTTTAGTACCCACATTGACAAATTTCTTTCCAAATAATTATATCAAGTTGTAGATACACCAGCAATGCATATTTTCCTAAGTATTGGTTATTCTCTCTTATTAATTTATTGAACAAAAAGAAATAGCATCTTGTTTTTACATTTGTTTTTTTTTGATTAGGAGTGACGTGTTGGATTTTTCTGTGCTTTTTTTTTTTTTTTAATTTTTTATTTATTATTTATTTATTATGTTTATTTTTGGCTGTGTTGGGTCTTCATTTCTGTGCGAGGGCTTTCTCCAGTTGCGGCGAGTGGGGGCCACTCTTCATCGCGGTGCGCGGGCCTGTCACTATCGCGGCCTTCTCTTGTTGCGTAGCAGAGGCTCCAGACGCTCAGGCTCAGTAGTTGTGGCTCACGGGCCCAGTTGCTCCGCGGCATGTGGGATCTTCCCAGACCAGGGCTCGAACCCGTGTCCCCTGCATTGGCAGGCAGATTCTCAACCACTGCGCCACCAGGGAAGCCCTGTGCTTTTTTAATAGTTGTAAGACTGCTCTTGGAATTGTCTTTTCATGTGGTTTGTCTATCCATTCTGCCTCGGTCTTAATGTTCTTTTTTCTTGTTTCTGTAAGTTCCTTAACTCTAGTCATATTTGCTGCAGATATTTTCTCCCAACTCTCTCCTTCTCCCTACGGAAAGTTTTAGATGTATTTATATCATACCTTTTGATAAACATTCTATGTTATGTACTTCTAGTTTTTCTATGGCTATATTAAGGATTTCAGCCATCTGGAATTTATCATAGCTCACGTGCTTGAGGATCAATTTTAGACTAACAATTTTAGACATACAGTATGCCTCAAATGATACGGCGGAGGCATTGCTTTTTAAAAACAAGGATACCTTCATCACTTGTATGTTTTGGAAGTTCTGGACAAAACCAGTAAGACATGAAGTGGAAATGGAAAAAAAAAATTGAACAGAAGGAAAATTACTAAATCGTTCTAGAAATCCGTATTTTAGAATAATTGCTGTCGCTAATGGGTTCAGGTACAACATAGACAGTCAAAAGCAAGACCCATTTAGAAACATAAAAAAATGAGATTTCATACCTAAAAACAACCCAATGTATGAAATAAGTAGGAATACTTCTTAAAACAAATATGTTATAAATTATCAGTGGTGAGAGGAAGAAATACACACACACACACACACACACACACACACACACACACACCCACCCACACACGGATAGAGCTATGCCATATTGCAGGGTAGAAATACCAAATATTGCCATTCATCTCTCCCAAGTTAAATCCCAAGGATTTAGCTTTAATGCAGTTCTAGTTACATTTCAGTAGACTTTCTATGGGAATGTTTTCTGTAGAATCAATAAGTAAAGTTATCTTAAAAAATTCTGTAAAATACCTGCCAGATACTGTTATAATTGGGAAAAGACCAATAAAGAATAGTGTTCACTGTAAAAACTATTTGCAATGTACAAATTAAAATGAAAAAGAAAATTACCTATGGTCCCATCTTTCTATAACCATTTGTTAATATTTTGCCATATATTTTCTGGTCTTTTACCTTTCTACCTATAAATATATTTTAAAAATCTCAAATATATATTTTTGCTGTTTTTTTTTTTAAACAACAAGATTATTTATCTTCTTTTCTCATTAGTATTTCCTCAAGCGTAATTTTTAAGGCCATCTGATATAAGTGTGCAGTAAGTTCTCCCCAGATAACTTTGAGATATCTTTGCTTGGATCTCTCATTTCCTTAGGCTAAACCCCTTAAAGTGGAATCACTATGCTTATAAAGAGGAACATTATTAAGGCCTTATCTTGTCTGTCTTCTTGAAGTTGTCAAATTCTTTCTGGAAAGGTTGTGTGGCTTTATGGCCAGACTAAGAGGACAAGAGTGTCAGTCTTACAGGATTAGCCTGATTAGCAGGAGAGGAATGGATCTCACATGGAAGAAAGAATAAGTAAAGGTGTAGCCCATAGAAGTGGGAAAGTATGTTTGGGGCACCCAAGTGGCTCATTTACCTGGAGCTTTGAAACATGAGACCGAGTGGTGAGTGATGGATGGGGCCAGACTGGAGGAATCTGGATTATTAGGTGGTGAGTCATCGAGTCGGGAAGGGTTTGGGTGGGGACACAACGTTACCAGCTGGGCTGTGGGAAGAAGGGTCTGTCCTGTCCTGCAGGCAGTGGGCGGTCAGGGGGAGGTGCTGGGGGCCGGGCTCCGCTGGAGGTAGGCATTGCGGTCTAGATCAACAGGAGTTAGGACTCAACAGTGGGAATGGGACTCTGGTGAAGGGGTGGGATGGAAACAGTTGGGAAGGCAGACTCAGAATGCTTGACTGATGCGGGTGTGAGATGGAACCTGCAAGAGGACCCTGACATTAAGAGAAAGAGCTGAGTTTAGAGATTTCGAGCTGGAGGGGCTGGCTGATCCCCTGGAAGGGAATGTTGGTACTAAGGATGTAGGTTTGAGGAAGGCTGGGAGGTAGGGTTGCCAGGTAAAATACATGATGCCCAGCTGCATTTGAATTTCAGATGAACAATAACTTGTTAGTAGAAATATATTCCCAATATTGCCTGGGACATACTTATACCACAGACATCACCATTATTTACTGCTTATTCAAGGTTCATTTTATTGGCTCATTGGGCAGCCCTGCTTGGGGGTCAAAGTGCAGAGAAGCCTAGATCCTTCATTGCGCCCAAGCTAGTGTGTTTCAAATAAAGACTCAGAACCAGCATTTCAGTTAATTAAATCTTGAATTTCGCTTCGGCTCATCCTAAAGTTTCCTTTAAGTCCCAAGGAAAGATGAAAAAAAAAGGAAAAGAAAAAAAGCCCAGGGCCTTTGATTAGATTGGCCTTGGTGAGATCCGCTGGGTTCACAGCTTTGCTCACACAGCTGCCTTGGGTGGGCATGAGCAGAGGACAGACCTACAGGGGACAAGGCCTGCCCTGTGCACTCACACAGAAAAGGGGGTTTGCTTACACTCAGATGCTCGTGCTTGCACAAAAAAGACCCTGGAAGGATGCTAAGTAAGAAAATGTTCAAAGTGTCCTCCCTCTGGGGAGGGGAGGGGCACCCAGGCCTGGGAAGACTTTTCGTTACTGTTCTTTTTATATTTTGAATTATTTTTTTTAAGTAGGTGCATATATTATCCTTTGAAATAAACTTTTTGAAAGCTGGAACATGCATTTACCCAGAAAATGACAAAGCTGTCACCTCGTCTAACAGGACAGCGTGAAGGGCACAGAAATGTGAGTGCCACAGGGCGGGGAATCATGTCCTCCGTTAGGTGTTGTAGCCCCAGGCCCTAGACTAGTGCCTGGCCCCTAGTAGGCACTCAACAAATAAATATTTATTAAAAGGATTAAGGACTGGCCCAAACATTTTGTGATCTAACCACAGAAGGAGATGTCTGTACTTCTCAAGTTTCATTCATTTTAGGAAGAGGCAGTGAAGGAACCACATGCGTGGTATTTAAGGAAGCCCACTTCACTGGGCCATGTGGTCATTCTCAAAGAGGGGAGTTGACGCCGTGGGAATGAAGGAAACCACCGTGGACAGAGAAGGACAAGAAGCTGTCCACCTTTGGGGTGAACAGAGAGAGACAGCATGGAAATGAGGGCGTGGGTGGGGGGCCAGGCGAGCATGCCCCCCAGCAATCCAAGGACCAGAGCTTCAGGAAGGAGACATGGTCACCTCTATCAAAACATTCTACCACGTGATCCAGCAATTCCACTCCTGGGTATACTTCTAGAAAAAAATGAAAACACTAGTTCGAAAAGATACATGCACCCCAATGTTCATGGCAGCACTATTTACATTAGCCAAGACATGGAAGCAAACTAAGCAAACTAACAGACAATTGGGGGCTTCCCTGGTGGCGCAGTGGTTAAGAATCCGCCTGCCAATGCAGGGGACACGGGTTCGAGCCCTGGTCAGGGAAGATCCCACATGCTGTGGAGCAACTAAGCCCGTGAGCCACAACTACTGAGCCTGCGCTCTAGAGCCTGCAAACCACAACTGCTGAGCCCGTGTGCCGCAACTACTGAAGCCCGCACACCTAGAGCCTGTGCTCTGCAACAAGAGACGCCACCGCAATGAGAAGCCCGCACACCGCAACTAGAGAAAGCCGGCGCGCAGCAACAAAGACCCAACACAGCCAAAAATAAATAAAATTAAATCTTAAAAAAAAAAATCTTACGAGCCCTGGTCTGGGAGGATCCCACATGCCGCAGAGCGGCTAGGCCCGTGAGCCACAATTACTGAGCCTGCGCGTTTGGAGCCTGTGCTCCACAACGGGAGAGGCCGCGACAGTGAGAGGCCTGTGCACCGCAATGAGGAGTGGCCCCCACTTGCCACAACTAGAGAAAGCCCTCACACAGAAACGAAGACCCAACACAGCCATAAATTAAATAAATAAATAAATAAATAAAATTAAAAAAAAAAATCTTAATCATTAAAAAAAAACAATTGGATTAAGAAGATGTGGTATAAACATACAATGGAACATTTCTCAGCCATAAAAAAGAATGAAATACTGCCATTTGCAGCAACATGGATGGACCTGGAGAATATTATGCTTAGTGAAGTAAGTCAAAGACAAATACTATATGATGTCACTTACATGTGGAATCTAAAAAATAATACAAATGAATCTATATTCAAACAGAAACATATAGCACACGGAACTCTACTCAAAAGACTCTAAAAAAGAGTGGAGATATATATATGTATAACTGATTTACTTAGCCGTACAGCAGAAACTAACAACATTGTAAATCAACTATACTTCAATAAAAATTAAAATAAAATAAAAAAGAAACAAAACAAAACGGAAACAGACTCACAGACATAGAAAACAAACTTGTGGTTACCAAAGGGGAAAGGGACAAATTAGGGGTATGGGATTAACAGATACAAACTACTATACATAAAATAGTTAAGCAACAATGATTTACTGTATAGCACGGGGGATTATACCCATTATATTGTAACAACCTATAATGGAATAGAATCTGCAAAATTACTGAATCACTACGCTGTACACCTGAGACTAACACAATATTGTAAATCAACTATACTTTAATTAAAAAAAAAAATATATATATATATACACATATATTCAACAGACAAGCATGTCGGTTTTCAAAGGACAGGATACACAATGGTAGTCTTTCTGGAAAAAACGATGCCTCCTCCTATACAGAGAACCCTCACAGCATTTGGGGACACTGCTCCCCAAATGACAGGCTTTAGCAGGAAAGAACATTTCTCGCCCCACGTTGTTTCTGACTTGTCATCCTGGTCAAGGCTGAAGTGCGACCATGGGTAGGCTTGGTGCTTCCAGGCCCTTATTTGGATGTTTGAAGGGCCAAATTGCCCCTCAAAGCACGGGCTTCTCACTGCAGTGGCTTCTCTTGCTGCGGAGCACGGGCTCTAGGTGCGCGGGCTTCAGTAGTTGTGGCTTGCGGGCTCTAGAGCTCAGGCTCAGCAGTTGTGGTGCACGGGCCCAGTTGCTCTGCCGCATGTGGGATCTTCCCTGACCAGGGATCGAACCCGTGTCCCTTGCATTGGCAGGCGGATTCTTAACCACTGCGCCACCAGGGAAGCCCCTAATTGTCTGTTGATGGGCACTTAGTTTGCTTCCATGTCTTGGCTAATGTAAACATTCTTCCGTTCCTTTCAGAATGCGGTCTCCAAGTACGGCTCTCAGTTCCAAGGCAATTCCCAGCACGACGCCCTGGAGTTCCTGCTCTGGTTGCTGGATCGTGTGCACGAGGACTTGGAGGGCGCAGCCCCGGGGCTGGGGTCCGACAAGGTCAGTCGCCCTCGAAACAACACGTTGTGTTTGATTTTCTTTTTTCGCCTTGCACATTTACTCAGCTCTTCAAAACTAAATCTTGAAATTCAGATCCGTAGATTTTTGTGTATTCTGCCTGCTGTTCACACGGTGCCCTTCCCTGCTCCTGCCTCTTTGCCCCGTTTGTTTTAGACCAGACGTTTCGTCCCATTGCTGTTCCTCATCCTCTTTAATCCCAGTGATATGGTGAATAGGGTTTCTGTTTGGTTTAAAGTTTGAAAAAAAAAATCTCCTTTTTATCGATATCCCATGCCTTAGTATGGTCATCTGAGGCCATGAGTGCCGTTGCTTATTATTTTTAGATGCTTCCATTTTAACTCCACCCTTGCTTTCTCAGTTACTTATCCTACAGAGCCAGCGATTCCCAATCTTTTTTCTCAAGACGCAGGATGGATGATCTTCACATGTGTGCACTCAGCAGTCCCAGATTTGGATGAAACCTCAAACCTTTGGGTGTAAGAAAGCCCTACAATCATTTGTAGTAGCCACCGCTAATTGATAAATCAGCTGTGTTCTCTATGGGCTTTGCTAAATAAAGATCAGTGATGGGTTCTGCTCTAATCCTATCCTTTTATCTCTCTCTTAAGAAAGTAAAAACGAGTGAAGTTATTATTCTATGAGTGAGCAAAATTATTATAACAATATCCATGAATAATCTGCTATAATTTAAAAAATGTTTCACAAGCTTTGGTAATTAATCAGTCGCATATTACTTTTGATGTGTCTCAAAACTGATCCAGATGCAGCTACAAGAACTGCTTTACTTGTTTTTTGTTTGTTTGTTTGTTTGTTTTAATTCTAGACATTTTATTCCCATCCCCCTCGTAAATCAATTAAAAAGTCCTTTGGAAGTGTTTCAATCTTTCACCCGTTACCTTCCCATCCTTACATTATCTACTCAGAGACCATTATTCTAGAGTAATAAAGATTGAATGGCAAAATGTGACACAAATGGACCTATCTACGAAACAGAAACAGACTCCCAGACATAGAGAACAGACTTGTGGTTGCCAAGGGGTAGGGGATTGGGGGAGGGAAGTATTGGGAGTTTGGGATTAGCAGATGCAAACTAGTTTATACAGGATGGATAAACAACAAGGTCCTACTGTATAGCACAGGGAACTATATTCAATATCCTGAGAAAAATCGTAATGGAAAAGAATATGAAAAAGAATGGACATATATGTATAACTGAATCACTTTGCTGTGCAGCAGAAATTAACACAACATTGTAAATCAACTATATTCAATAAAATAAATTTAAAAAATAAAAGAGAATAAATAAATAAATAAATGGGGCGGGAGATTGAACGGCAGTCACAGTTTGTAGGATGAATGAATCGAGATACGTAATGTGCAGCATGATGACTGTAGTTAATAATACCATACTGAGTGCTGGAGATTTGCTAAGAGAGTAGATTTCAGGTCCTCTCACCACACACAAAAAAGGTAACTACATGAGGAGATGGATATGTTGATTGGTTTGACTAAAGTAATCATTTCACCATGTAGATGTGTATCAAATCATCATGTTGCACTCCTTAAATACATACAATGTTTATTTAGAAATAAAATGGCTCAAGAAGCTGAGTCATTTTTTTTTCTCAACTTGTCCACACAGCCAGCTGTTGTCTGTGTTTCTTTCCCTTTTAAAAATGACAAGCGGGGGCTTCCCTGGTGGCGCAGTGGTTGAGAATCTGCCTGCCAATGCAGGGGACACGGGTTCGAGCCCTGGTCTGGGAAGATCCCACATGCCGCGGAGCAACTAGGCCCGTGAGCCACGACTACTGAGCCTGCGCGTCTGGAGCCTGTGCTCCGCAACAAGAGAGGCCGCGATAGTGAGAGGCCCGCGCACCACGATGAAGAGTGGCCCCCGCTTGCCGCAACTAGAGAAAGCCCTCGCACAGAAACGAAGACCCAACACAGCCAAAAATAAATAAATAAATAAATTTATTAAAAAAAAAAAAAATGACAAGCGGCAACTTTAAGAAAAGGAGGGCATAACCATATATGTCTTGAATAAAGAATAGACCTCTTTTAAACAACAATATAATGTAGAAGCTAAGAGCTTGACAGAGCTGCAGAAAGAGTACTCATGTCTGAGACAGCAGGTTGCCAGGTGCATGGAACAGGGAAGATGATTGTACAGTATTCTGTACTCCTCAGAGCACATCTTGGAGTGTTATACACAGTATGAGTAGCTACTATCATTTGCGGGGTGTTGTTAGAGCTATTATCCCCATCTTATATATGGGTAAACCAAGAATCAGAGAGGCTGTGTAACCTTCCTGAAGCAGCACAGCTTAAGAAGAGGTAGAGTCAGGATTCAAATCCAAGGGAGGTCTGGCTTGAAAGCCTGTTTTCTTATCTTAAAAAGAACCATCCCAGGACTTCCCTAGTAGTCCAATGGTTAAGACTTCACCTTCCACTGCAAGGGGCACAGGTTCGGTCCCTGGTTGGGGAACTAAGATCCCGCATGCCAAAAAGATAGAAAAATAAAAAGAACCACTCCATTCACCCCCAAAACACGCAAACGAAACAAAGCAAAAACTTCACCAAACAGAACCTGGGAGGACCAGACATTTAAAGGTTATGGTGGTTTCTCTGGGTTGTGGGATTGTGGTTGATTTTTCTTATATGTACAATGATTTTCTGTTTATCTAATTCAGACCCTTTTAGTTGCAACTTGGTCCAACTTAAGGAGAGGGCGTTTATTGGCTTTTAGAACTTGTGAGTCCAAGGGTTGATCCAGCTTCAGGTAGGGCTGGATCCAAGGTCTCCTTATCTCTTGTCTTTCTCTTCATTCTCAGACTGACTCTGCCCATCTAGTGGCAGGAGGGGCCCCTGCAATGCTCATAGAGCCTTTTTCACTTGGGATTCCAGAAAAAGCCCAGGCAAGAGTCCAGTTGTCTTAGCGTGGCTCACATGTCCATTCCTGGGCAGGTGGCCAGCAGGATGGAATATTCTGATTGGGCACATGGGTCCCATGCCTGTGGGGTGAACTCCACCCAAATCACATGGGTAAGGAAGGTTTCTGTAGAGCTGGGGCACGTTGGAAAGGCATGCTGAGATGACAAACGTGTCACTACACTGTATTCCATAATCTTAGCATGAACACATTTTGAAATCAGAATGATGTATTAAAAAGAGAGAGATACTGTTTATTGAAGTGTGTTACGTGCCAGGCATTTCATATGATGCTTTTCATGACTTATTTTGCTGACGCACAGGAGACACTCAATAAACCCCTGAATGGTTGAATAAATTAAGTAGTTATCATGCTTTAATATTTGATAACTCATAATAAGGATAATAATAAGTAACTCATAATAAGGTTAATTCATATATTACAGTTAATGGAAATTTAGGTTAAGTTGTCCAAGGTCATTCAACTTCTACCTGTGGAAAGAGAATCAAACCTCAGTCTGTCTATTTCAAAGCCAGTGTGCTGGATCCCTTTCCTTATCCTGAGTCTCTTGTGCTTTCTGTTTCCCACCAGAGGGAGGGAGGAGACCCGGGTGCCTCTTCCTTCTGGCTGCATCTAGAAAAGGCTTCTTGGGAGTTTCCTGGTGACCTAGTGGTTAGCATTCCGGGCTTTCACTGCCATGGCCTGGGTTCAGTCCCTGGTCAGGGAACTGAGATCCCGTAAGCCATGTGGCACGGCCAAAAAAAAAAAAAAAAAAAAACTTTTTGTCCCATTTTCCACTCCCTGGCTGTGCCAGGCAGTGCTCCTGGAAAGTAGGAGGGATAAACAGCCTTCCCAATTACCTTTCAGTCTTTCTCTTTTGTGCCTTTGTGGCAGGAAAAGGCTTTGGACTTAAGGATGAGGAAGAGCACAGAGAGGTTAAGTAACTTGCCCTAAGTCACACAGCAAGTCAGTGGGAGAGCCAGGATCCAAATCTAGAAAATTCAACTCTAGAACAGGGCTTCTTAGCCTCAGCACGTTTGACACTGGGGCTGGGTAATTCTTTGCTGGGAGGAGGGTTGTCCTGTGCGTTGTAGCATTTGTAGTGCCCCTCTACCTACCAGATGCCGGTGGTACCCCTAACTGTGATTGATAACCAAAAATGTCTCTAGACATGGCCAAATGTCCCCTGGTGGGGGGAGGGAAAAGCGTTTCCCCATTGAGAACCTCTGCTCTGGAGCCTTTGCTCCCAACCACAGTTCACCACCCCCAAACCTTTCTTTAAGATGCCTTTGAGTTTATTTAAGCCAATAATCCATAACAACTTCAAAACCCACATAAAAGCAGCCCTAACTGGTCTTCCAAGTTCCAGTGTGCCCCGCTACTATATGTATATGTTCTCCACGCTACAGCCAGAGGGATCTTTTCAGAAAGGAAGTAAGATCACGTCACTCTCCTGCTTAAATTCCCCTGGTGGCTTCCTGTTGCACTTACAACAGAATCCGGACTCCTACACGGCTGACGGGGCCCTACCTGACTGGCCCACCAATCACTCCACCTGGTTTCAGGCCCCTCTGCCCCTTGCTCATCGTTCTCAGCCACTCTGGCTGCTTTCTGTTCCTTTAATGGCTAAGGGTGTCAGGAGGGCACCACAACCCAGCAAGACCAGGCGTGGTTGTTGGTCAGAGAGAGGAGCTTGCCCCACTCTTCATTTGATCTGATTGAAACCAGAAAAGGTCTTTTTCTCTGTCTGGGGTCAAAACCTCTCCTGAAATTCACTCTTAGAAAATCGGGCTGCCTGCGGAGGCCTGGCTGTGAACGCTTGAAGGTAAAAGAGCAGAGCTATTGGACTATTTGGCACAAACTTCATTTTCTGTTTCCAAGAAGGAAAGGGACTGTCCCCTGTGTAACTCTGAACAATTTTTGTTTCTAGGGTTATTTCTGTTTCAAAACATATGAAAGCCATGTAGTTCGATTTATTTGAAACTAGAATAGAAAACATAAGGACCCCTTTCTTCTCTGTTAATGCAAAGATAAATGTTTTTGTCTGGTGAATAGGGCATCTTTTTACTATCCTGTAGACACTGTGACACTAGCAACCTTTTGGGTAGTTTATCTTATAGAAAACGCCACTCTTGCAGAATTAAGAAAGGGATGAGGCTGGGGAGAGGACCAGGAAGCTAACATTTATTAAGCACCTACTATGTGCCAGGCCGGATACCCACATCTTTTTTGGTTTAAATGACGGCTCCATGAGGTGGATGTAATACTCCTATTCCGTTTAGATGTGGAATGAGGCTCAGGGAGGGTTTTAGGGTCACTTGGTTAGCAGGGTAGTGCCAGCTGGGTCTCACCTGATAGACCATGCTTTGTGAGTGACCCTCTGCTGCCTCTTACCCCAGGCTTGTTTGGGATTTTCACTTTCCATACCCATCCTTGGATGGTCCCATCCACAGCCTCTCTCAACGCGTGCTGCCTTATCATCTGGATGCAGAAGCAGCTCCGAGGAACAGCAGCCAAACAGATGACTCAAATAAGAAGGGGATTAGTTGGAAGGCCAAGGGGGAGTGTGCAGAATCGAAAGGAAGGCTGAAGACCAGGCTTGGAACCATCAAGAACCAGACAGCTCCGGGGTGAGGGTGTCTCAGTGGCAGGAGCAGCTCAATCCTCCAGCCTGGACACTTCTGCTAGAGTTGCTGTTTGCAGCCTTTGGGTCACTCTGCCCATGATTGACACGCAGGGCAGGAACATTTCATCCGTCTAGCTTGGGTCATGTGCCTGCCTGTCTCTTGGTAAGGGAGGACAGGACCCCCGAGGAAAGAGCCTTCCCCACCTCCCCATGGACTGAGCCTACTCCCAAAGAAGGGTCAATCCTGAGCAGGCCCAGGTGCCAGAGTCCGCTCTGTATCCAAGTTCTCTCTCTCCTCCGAGCCCTTCATTTACCTGCTGTAAGTGTCTCTGCCTCGAACTTGGCTTGCCTGCCCCTCCTCCCCTGACACACTTCTCCTTTTGCCTTTCCCTCTTCTGTTAATGCAAAATGGCTCTCCAGGCATCAGACTGGAAGCTTGGAGCTGGCCCTGTGTATCCCTCCCTCTGTCTCCGTGTCCTTTCCCATCAGGTGCTCAGTTATGAGCTGTGCACACAGGGTGTCTTGATTGAGTTCCTCCCTCCTTTTTATTTTCATGGCTCCTACTCTAGTTCACCCTGTTGGCACCCGGACTCTTGAGCCTCATAATTTGTGTCCTAACTCCAGACGCCCCCTCCTTCATCGTGCGCATGCCTGTCAGGTTATAGCGTGTCTCTGTACCTGTAGCCACTGCTTAGGTTCAAAACCCATTAGATACTCCCCATCATGTAACAACAGCAAACACTTGTACAGCGCTTGCTGTGTGCCAGGCACTATTCTAAGTGTTTTATATATATTAACTCTTTTATCTCAAAATATCTCTAGCACGTTGGTACTATCGTTCATTACTATCGTTCATTACCCCTTTATTAAATTGGGAAACCATGGAACAAAGAGCTTAAGTAATTGATTTAGCTGCATCAGTGGTTGAGAAACTCTCTCAGCTAAGTGCCCGTGCAGGGATTTGAACCCCAGCAGTCTGACTCCAGAGTCTAACCCTTAACCCTGGTACTATGCTGTTTACTGAACCAGGAATCTTCTTTAGGACATTTAAGGCCCCATCCAACATGGTACCAGTCTCCCTCTCTAGCTCTGTTTTCTACTCCCCTTTGTACATCCTGTATTCTGGTCAAATTTGGCTTAATGAAATAGTGGGACTGATTGTTCTTAGTATTTGTCACTCTTATTTGTACCAAAATTTTATTATGAAAAATTTCAAACATGGAAAAGTTGAATTCCTTATACAGCGAATATCTCCTACTCACCACCTAGATTCTATCATTTACATTTTACTAAAATTGCTTCATCATGTATTTATCTACCTATCCATCCGTCTGTCCACTCATCACTCCATCTTTTTCTCATCTCTTTTTTTTGGATGCTTTTTTTTTTTTTTTTTTAGAAATTCACGTTCTTTTATTTATTTATTTATTTATTTATTTATTTATGACTGCGTTGAGTCTTCGTTTCTGTGCGAGGGCTTTCTCTAGTTGCGGCAAGTGGGGACCACTCTTCATCGCGGTGCGCGGGCCTCTCACCATCGCGGCCTCTCTTGTTGCGGAGCACAGGCTCCAGACGCGCAGGCTCAGTAATTGTGGCTCACGGGCCCAGTTGCTCCGTGGCATGTGGGATCTTCCCAGACGGGGGCTCGAACCCGTGTCCCCTGCATTGGCAGGCAGATTCTCAACCACTGCGCCACCAGGGAAGCCCTTGGATGCATTTTAAATTAAATTTCAGACATCAGTACATTTCTCCCCAAACACTTCCCCTGTGGTCCTTCCTCCTGGCTCTTTGAGGATGCCGGGCTTAAAGACGGGAGTGATGTGGCCATAAGCCATGGAATTCCCACAGCTACCAGAAGGTGGAAGAGGCAAGAAACGTATTTTCCCCCAGAACCTCCAGAGGGAGTGCGGCCTTGCTGACACCTTGGTTTAGGCTCCGTGATGCTGATTTTGGATGTCCAGTCTCGAGACCTGTGAGGGGACACATTTCTGTTGTTTCAAGCCACTAGTTTGTGGTCGTTTGTTACAGCAGCAACAGGACACTTATACGGAAGGGGATGTAGAGAAGGATACGATAGGACAGATTGTGGAGGGAGGAGCCTCATGCATTCATTATTCTAAGGTGCAAACCTGGTCTGAGAAAGACAATGCTCGGTGAAGACCGGCTCCCTGGAAAATGTGGACAGACACAGCTTAGCAGGTGGGAGATGGGCAGATTTGGTGTGGATGTGTTTGAAGTGATGGCGGCTCACCCAAGTGAAATGTACAGGAGGCCTCTAGACACAGGGGGCCTAGAAGGATGGAGGTAAAGAAGGGGGTAGTCAATCCAGAGGTAATGGTTGGGGCTGGGTGAGCATGTGTGAGTGTTCGCCAAGGTTCATGCTCTTTCAGCACACACACGCACACACGCACACACACACTCTCTCTCCCACTGTCTCTGTCTCCTCTCTCTCTGTCTCTGTCTCTCTTGGAATTGCGGAGGTCCAGGGATTGAAGGAGAGGCGGATTACGGTAAGTCAACATGGAAGGTCCTGGCTCTGCAGGTCTAGGTCCACAGAATGGTGCTGAGGACGCAGGAGGAGGTGTAGCTTCGCGGGTCTGAACGCAGCGGAGTGATGAGAGGCACATCTGATCTTGCTTCCTCTCCTCATTTCTTTGCAGCTTCAGCCTGAAGCCGGCAAGACCTCCGAGAACCTCCTGTCGCCACCAGCTCAGCTTCCTCTAGGCCAAAGCTTTGTGCAAAGCCACTTTCAAGCACAGTACAGGTAAGAATGGGGTGTGTTTAGAATCTGTCCTTAAGGGCTCAGCAAACTCCTATGCTGGTAACTAACCTCCCTTTGCCAGGTTTACCCCGAGATTACAAAACAACAGAAACCATAAACACCCTTCTCTCTCCCATTATAAATCCCAATTAACCACTAACTTCTATTGTCTCTGACCCTCAGTATTTCATTTTTTTGTGTTTTTTATTTTATTTTTGGCTGCGTTGGGTCTTCGTTGCTGCACACGGGCTTTCTCTAGTTGTGGCGAGCAGGGGCAACTCTTCGTTGCGGTGCGCGGGCTTTTCATTGCAGTGGCTTCTCTTGTTGCAGAGCACAGGCCCTAGGTGCGTGGGCTTCAGTAGTTGTGGCACGCAGGCTCAGTAGTTGTGACGCACGGGCTTAGTTGCTCCGCGGCATGTGGGATCTTCCCGGACCAGGGCTCGAACCCGTGCCCCCTGCATTGGCAGGCAGATTCTTAACCACTGCGCCACCAGGGAAACCCCCTCAGTATTTCTTTTCTTTCTTGCTGTCTCCTGGGCCTTCCATCCCCCCCTTGAAGGAGGGGTGATGCAAGCCTGGTTCTCCAGAGTATGAATGTGGAGGCCGGGATCTCCCCAGCAGGCCATCATTGAGAAGTGGATGAGATCTTTCTGGTTTGTTCTTTATTGCCAGAGAGCCGAGTTTCACACATTATTTCGAGTTCAAGATTTCCCAGCATAATGGAGGATATAAAAGATATATAATTATATAGACTCTGACTTCAGAAAGTATATGTTCTCTTTGGGCTTTTATATATGACAGTTCAGAGATTCACATAAGGCAGAATATTTTCAAGAATGACAATGTTGTAGTGAAAGCACTAACCCCTGGAGCTTCTCGGAGGAGGTATGCCTTTCCACGGGCCCTGCAGGATGAATAGGGTTGAAAGGGTGGGAACATATTCCATAAGAGTGACACCCGCTTCGAGGTGGGAATGGGCACAGTGATGAAGATTGAAGGGAAGCCACTGGTTACATATATGTTTGCCCAGATATTTTGTGATTTAACTTACAAGAGCCCAAGGAGATGAGGTACAATCTGGGGTCGGGCATTTTGTGAGGACACATAGTAAATGGCAGAACCAGGATTTGACCTTTGATAAATCTCTGAAGCACGAGTCCTGTTTCTCCTTCTTTGTAATTCTTCCTCCTGGGTGGCTCTTCCATCTGACCTTGTTCTTTCCCTGTGAGGTTCTGCTGTTACTTCACGCACAAAAGCTTTGCCTTCCTGTTCTCCATTATGGATACCAAAACATTTTTTTGTATTTTTCTTTTGGGTGTTGCATTAAATCACTTTCAAAGGTGGGCTTTTCTCTGAGTCTTCTGGATGCTCTTCTCTTTCCTTTGCCCTGTTGTCTTTTTCATAAGCCTCCTGTTGGTTTTTTCTCTCTTATTTACTTCAAACAAAGTAACGATTATTCAGCCTTCTAGAATTCACTTACAGCCATTTACTTCCATACTTTTGGGAGATTTGTATTCTTTGTATTTAGAAAGGAGAAGATGACTTAAAATTGCCCAGAAACTGTGCTAATTTAGGATTTATGTTATATTCATTGATCGTCCATAATATAATTTGGATGTGATCACTGTCTTTTTTTTTTTTTTTAATTTATTTATTTATTTATTTTTGGCTGTGTTGGGTCTCCGTTTCTGTGCGAGGGCTTTCTCCAGTTGCGGCAAGCAGGGGTCACTCTTCATCGCGGTGCGCGGTGCGCGGTGCGCGGGCCTCTCACTATCGCGGCCTCTCTTGTTGCGGAGCACAGGCTCCAGACGCGCAGGCTCAGTAGCTGTGGCTCACGGGCCTAGTTGCTCCGCGGCATGTGGGATCCTCCCAGACCAGGACTCGAACCCGTGTCCCCTGCATTGGCAGGCAGGTTCTCAACCACTGCGCCACCAGGAAAGCCCCAACTCCTGGGTTTTTACATAGTTATATAACTGGCACGTGCTTTGAAGGAAAAATGGAGGGAGCTTTGAAGTGCATGTTATGGATGCGAAAGAGGAAAAAAACTCTTGTTTCCCTTTGCGTTACTCTTGACTACTTCCACACTCACAATCCTTCTGACCCCAGATGTGTGGGTGTTTTTCCCACACCAAGCAATTCTGCGATTCTCTCTGGATGCCAACTGAGTGTCCTACAATTTAACTCAATTCTGGCACTACCTACTTAGAGCGGGCACGGACCCCGCAGGGTAAGGGCTCAGTCCCACCGGACTGCCTCCCCACCGGACACCAATTGCAAGTCCCGGGTCGTCACCTGTGCTGCTGACCGACTGGCTGTATATTGGAGGTTTCCCCGGCCCCCTCCTCAGGTTCAGTGATTTGCTAGAGTGGCTCACAGAACTCAGGAAAACCGTTTACTTACCAGATTACCAGTTGATTTGAAAAGGCTATAACTCAGGAACAGCCAGATGGGAGATTCATAGAGCAAGGTGCTGGGGGAGGGGCGAGGCTCCGCACCCCTCCCTGGGTGCACCACCCTCCGAGCACCTCCCCACGGTCACCAACCTGGAAGCTCTCCCAGCCCCTTCTGCTGGGGTTTTTATGGAAGCAACATTATGTAGGCATGATTGATCCCATTATTGGCCATACGTGGTTAACTCAACCTCTGACCCCCTTCTTTTTTTCCCAGGAGGTAGGGGTGGAGCCCAAAGTCCTAGCCCTCTAATCCCATGCTTGGTCCCTCTGGCAACCAGCCCCCCTCCTGTGGTTTTCTCTGGGGGCTTTCCAGATATCACCTCATTAACATAAACTCAGGTGTGGTGGGGTGGGGTTTGTTATGAATAGCAAAAGATGCTCCTTTTACCTTCATTCTTGCTCTTATCACTTAGGAAATTCCAAAAGCTGTAGGAGCTCTGTGCCTGGAACAACTGTTGGAGACCAAATATATATTTCTTATTATAAATCACAGTATCATAAGGCGTAAGGTGAGTCAGGGGAGGATTCATGAAGAAGTGACATTTGAGCTGATCCGAGACTGAGGACCGCAAGGACCCTTTGTCGATTACTATAGAATGATGAGTAAGAAGCAAGATATTCATGCTGGAAAAAAAGGCTGGTGACAGCTAAAAATAGCTGCTTTCTGCCTGCTGGTCCAGAGTTAAGAAAAAATATAGTTAGAGACGTCCATCTAGGCTAGGAATTTTGAGGTCTGAAAAGTGATTTTCTGTAGCTGTCGGTGGGCACCAGCTCCACACTGGGGCCCCTGAGGGTGGTACTTGCTGTTCTGGACCCTCTTCAGCCTCTTTTCCTGGCGGGAAGGTTGCCTGGGATGGAGGGCCGCCCTGGCATCGGCCTTTATGAAATTGAAAGCTGGAAATGTTATTATGGGTTAATTCAGAGATCCCTGTTCACTGACATTCTCCCTCCATCTCCCTTGTCCTCCTTTTTAGGGGGCTGAGTTTTTGCCTTTGGCTGGAAGAGAGAAGGAAGAATAGTACTGGGGTGCTGGAGGTTATAAACTAGAGGACAAATAATTCGTTATTCTATATGATTATTACCACAGCCTGAAAACATCTGCAAGTTTAATAGCCAAGGATTGTTGCAACGTTGGAGTTTGGGCTAGAGGTGGGATTGTGTGTTTGTGTGTGTGTGTGTGTGTGTGTGTGTGTGTGTTCATCTCTTCACAGCATTCATAGCTTTTATTTACAGAAAGCCTAATCTGGTCCCCGTTACTGGCAGCATTCCCTTTTAGGCAGAGTATGTTTTGGAAGGCTTCCTCAGAACAGATCTTGGAGAGGTGACTTTTTTTTTTTTTTTTAATATATTTATTTATTTATTTTTGGCTGTGTTGGGTCTTCGTTTCTGTGCGAGGGCTTTCTCTAGTTGTGGCAAGCGGGGGCCATTCTTCATCGCGGTGCGCGGGCCTCTCACTATCGCGGCCTCTCTTGTTGCGGAGCACAGGCTCCAGACGCGCAGGCTCAGTAGTTGTGGCTCACGGGCCCAGTTGCTCCGCGGCATGTGGGATCTTCCCAGACCAGGGCTCGAACCCGTGTCCCCTGCATTGGCAGGCGGATTCTCAACCACTGCACCACCAGGGAAGCCCGGAGAGGTGACATTTTGCTTGTGCGTCATCATAATTACCTTGCCGGCTTGGACATCGGTCTCGCCAGCCAGCGAGCAGGTGAAGCTGGCCAGGTTGGAGGTGTCAGACGTATATTCAGCAGCAGTGAGAGGCCAGAATGTGAAAGGAGCAGTGCCATTTCGGGGCATTTGTAACCAGTGGAGAGCAAGGAGCAGTGCTGAGTTTCAGCAGCAGGTGAGAGGCTGGCTTTGGAACAGAAGCAATTTGACAAGGAGGATGAATAGCTTAGGGAGATGGGCAAGTGAACACTGGAGGGCATTGGGCTGATTTTCTGTCTCTTTCCTCTGTGAGTACCTGGGAGATAGTAGGACAGGACCGTGAAACTCTGGGGGAGATGGCAAGGACGAAAGGACCCCCAGGCCACATCTGAGGTGTAGTTGGAGCCTGGAAACATCTGGAGTTTTCTGTGAAAGTGACACTGCCCTTCCCCCTGATCTGTTGGTCGCACTCACTATCCTCATTTCTCATCCTTTGAGGAACAGGTGCATTTCATGTACTCTCTGTGGTTTATTATGAAAACAATATATTTTCCCCATTCTTTAAATACAAAATTAGGCCGTTCTGTGATTTCGCCAAACTACACATCTCTTGCTCCCTGCCAGAGATTCATGGCTTAATCTAAAGGCCATATCCCTGAATCAGTTGACTATGATGTATCTGCAAGAAAAATGCAGCCTCGCTTAGTTTTAGTAGCTTTAAAGAAAAAATGAATAAGTCAAAGAAAAATATTCCTTCTCATTTGTTCGCTTAAATATGAAACAGGGATTTGGAAATTTCCCAAGGACAAAGATACATGTTTCAGGCCTGTGTTACGTCACGGTACGTGATGGGTGAGGGGAGGAGAAGGGAGGGAGAGAAGCTGGGGTGGCAGAGGGGCCCCCACAAATGGCGGGTCCCCCTGCTAGTTGGAGCTTGATGTCTGATGCATTCTCTTTACCAAAATATTGCTATGGTTTTCCCAGAGGGAAATTTACCAGAGAGTGATTGAACATTAAATACTCCGGTCTGTACTCCGGTCTGTTTTCTAAAATCATGGTTGGCATTCTATTAACGTGTATCCAGGAAAGCCTTCTTGCTATGAGCAGAGCACTTAGGGTCGCCTGGGACAACACCCTGAAAACCTCAGGGGTTCTTGCTGGGCCCTGGCTTTTTCTATTTTGTCTGCTCAATGGAAAACCAATCCAGCGGGACTGGTGCTTTCTGTTGAGATTCAGGAAACCTGATTCTGATCCCAGCTCCGGTTTCCTTGCTGACTTACCCTAGGGCTGTCCAGTGCTGAGAGCAGGGCCTGCGGCGGAGTATTTTCCCCTATTCCCAAGGAAATTCACGTAGATTTTAGGAGAAGGAATGTAGCATCCAGAACCCCCTTATATCTTGGAAGAATGTGGAGCATTATATGATGAAGGAAATAAAATAAGAGCACCCGGGTGGAATATAAAACTTGACTTTCCCTCTCAGAGATACATGCTAAATATGGGAGTGTTAAATTTCAAAGAGCTTAAAGAATATAAATAAACTATGTGGATCTACTTGTACTAACGACTCTGAAGAAATGATGATGGTCATGGGCTCTGGAACCTGAGCCAGTTCTGCCACTTAAGAGCTATGTGGGGCTTCCCTGGTGGCGCAGTGGTTGAGAATCTGCCTGCTAATGCAGGGGACACGGGTTCGAGCCCTGGTCTGGGAAGATCCCACATGCCGCGGAGCAACTGGGCCCGTGAGCCACAATTACTGAGCCTGCGCGTCTGGAGCCTGTGCTCCGCAACAAGAGAGGTCGCGATAGTGAGAGGCCCGCGCACCGCAATGAAGAGTGGCCCCCACTTGCCACAACTAGAGAAAGCCCTCGCACAGAAACGAAGACCCAACACAACCATAAATAAATAAATAAATAAATAAAAGTAAATTAAAAAAACAAAAAAACGCAGTTCAAGTACTTTCTTTAAAAAAAAAAAGTTAAATCATCAAAAAAAAAAGAGCTGTGTGTCCTTGGGCAAGTGACTTAACCTCTCTGTGTTTCAGTTTTTTCTTCTGTAAAATGGGGATCATCCTGGTTACTATGGCTAGGGCAAGGGTTAATCCATGCACAATGCCCAGTTTTTAGTAAATTCTTTCACCGTTAGCTGTTACTACTAGCTGCTGTTTTCTGAGCTTTGTTTCCTTTAGCCGTACAGTAAGGCAGGTGGATTGCATCAGTGGTTCTCCGCCTGGCTGAACACTAGAGTCACCTGGGGAGCTTTTAAAATTCTGATGACTGTGCCTCCCTCTCCCTGCTTCCCTTGAAACAGAATCTCGAGGAGTGGGGCCTGGGCATCTGCATCTGAAAACAGCATCCTATGTGATTCTGGGGCCCAGTGAGGCTGAGACCTCTGAGCTTGAAAGCTGGCACAGTATCTTTCTATTTGGAGGAGTTACAGCATCCCTTCCCATACTCAGCGCACTCATACGTGTGACTAAACTTTATCCTTTCTAAGAAATTGAGATGAGTCACATAACATAAAATTAACCATGTTAAGTGTGCAATTCAGCGGAATGTACACCCACCATGGTGTGCAACCACCACTTTTTTCTCGTTCCGAACCATTTTCATCACCCCCAAAAGAAAACCTGGTACCCGTGAAGCAGTCACTCCCCAGGCCTCCCTCTTCTTAGCACCTGGCAACCGCCAATCTGCTTTCTGTCCCTATGGCTTTACCCATTCTGGATATTTCATATAATTGGAATCATAAATATGTGGCCTTTGGTGCCTGGCTTCTTTTACTCACATGATGTTTTCGAGGTTCATTCATGTAACAAGTGTCAGGACCTCGTGGCTGAATAATAATCATTATGTGTCTATAACACATTTTGTTTACCCGTTTTACCCATTGATGGACACTTGAGTGGTATCCACCCTTTGACTATTGTGAATAATGCTGCCATGAACCTCTGTGTACAAGGATTTGAATAGCTGTTTTCAATTCTTTCTGGTATAGATCTCGGAGTGGAATTGCAATGGTGGCTCTCTAATTAACTTTTTGAGGAACTGCCAAACTGTTCAGTGTGATTAAACTTTAATGTGTATCCTGCACCCTCACAGATCTTCCTTGACCTGTCCCCACTGCCTGAAACAGAGCAACACCTTCGATCCTTTCCTGTGTGTGTCACTGCCTATCCCATTGCGACAGACGAGGTACGTGAGCATCATGCCCGTGAACTTGACTTCCATCCTTGGGAATCTTTTGGGCTTGCAGCTGCATTTTCTCTTTTGCTTCTCTGCCAAGCCTGGCAGCTTGGGGACATTCAACGACTGAATGGGACAATTAACGTGAAAGGTTACAGAGTCCCTTCTTTAGCCGAAGAAGGAATTATAAACATGCTTTTGTTTATCAGCCCTGTTGCCAGGCTTATATCTTTGGCCCATTCAGAAGCCGGCACCGGCCAGTTGGTACCACTCAATCAGACAGGGGCGAACTGGAGAAAATCTGTCACCCTCTGCTTTCCCCTGCTTTATTTCCAAATCCTTTTTCCTCTTAGTGAGGGTGTAGGAAAAGGTTTATTTCAGGAGCAAAGAAAAAGGAAAAGGGTTGTTGGGAGCTATGAGGAAAAAAAAGAAAAGAGGAGGCAGGGTTAGGTAGGAGGTGTGGTCACTGCAAAAGTAAGAAGCACGTAGCGCAAGCGTCCCAGAAGTCCAGGGCTTAGCAGTGACTGTTAAGGCAATGGCCAGTGTCAGTCTCATGGAATTTTAGCGAACTATATGGGGCGCCTTCACTGTCACGGAAGGCGGCATTTCTTCCCTGGGTTCCTCATCTTTGTAAAAACCATTTCTCTTGCCCTCTGTCTGTTGACATCCTCTATCTTTAGGATGCAGTGAAGACATGACGGCTTTGTAAAGCCTTTCCTGGCAACTTAATCCCCCTTTCTGCTCTGAATTCCTGTGCTGCTGATTGTCTATGCCACAAATATAACACTGGCTTATCCTATCATCAGATGATGGCTACCGATAGATATGAGCTGTGATACCTGGCCTGATGCAGCATTGCACAGTGGTTAGGACCACTGACTCTGGGGCCAGACTGCCTGGGTTCAAGTCCCAGTTCTGCTAATTAGTTGTATGAATTCGATAATTACTGTAGTATAGAGCAGGGGAAACAGGAGCTGGAGGGGTTGAGCCCTGGTGTGCTGCTGGGGGTAGTAGGAAGTAGAACCAGAGAGAGTCCAGAGAGGTTGGGGGGCAGAAGGGCTGTATCCCATTACCAAGGGAGAACTTCAGGAGGAAAGGAGAGCCTCATCAACAGTGCTGAGTTGTCCTGGAAGAAGAAGCTTGACTGCTCTACTTCTCAGACTTCGAAGTTTCTTTTTGCTTAAGATGATCTATTTCACAAACAGAACCTTGAGACTATATAGATCTGTACAGATGGTCCCAGACTTACGATGGTTTGGTATACAGTATTTTGACTTTACAATGGTACGAAAGTGATGCGCATTCAGTAGAAATGGTGCTTCACGTTTTGAATTTTGATCTTTTCCCAGATAAGCAGTATGAGGCACGGTCCTCTCTTGTGAGGCTGGGCAGGGGATCACCACAGCTCCCGGTCCAGCCTGGTGATCACGAGGGTAAACAACCGATACACTTAAAATCCCTGTTTTTCACTTTCCAAATAGTATTCAATAAATTACATGAGCGATTCAACGCTTTATTAGCACGGAAGCTTTGTGTTAGATGATTTGGCCCAACTGTAGGCGAATGTAAGTGTTCTGAGCACGTTCAAGGTAGGCGGGGCTAAGCTGTGATGTTCGGTAGTTTAGTTTTATCAAATGTATTTTCGATTTAAGATAGTTTCAATTTACAATGAATGGGTTTATCGGTTTGTAATCCCATCATAAGTTGAGGAAGGTCTGTATTGTGATTCTTAATCAAATATCTTTTATTTTTAACTTGCTGGAAAAGTACACTCAGCTGAGACCCTTGGAGATTTGCCTCTCCACTGCCACCTGGTGACAGCATACCTAAAGGGCAATGACCCGACCAGGAAGCAGAGATTTGCCTAAGCGCTGAACTTGATCCATTATCAGTGATGGTGGCAACAAGCCATGTCAGTCCTTTAAGGATGTGGCCTCCTTCCTATTTTCCAGATTCCTGAGCGTCACCTTGGTCTTCCCCTCTAAGAGCCAGCGGTTCCTGCGGGTTGGCCTGGCCGTGCCAATCCTCAGTACGGTGGGAGCCCTGAGGAAGATGGTTGCAGAGGAAGGTGGCATCCCTGTGGATGAGGTGTGATGGGGCCTGGTGATGGGATGATGAACGCTACCTGGGCCGGCTGCCTAGGGTGTTTAGGTTAATTTCTGGCTCCCGGTGACTCCTGAGTGACTCATGAGTTTCTGTTTGATTAACAGTCCCTGGTGTCTGTGCTGACGGGGCCTTGACCTCTCCCTGCATTTTCACAGAACCACCGGAAAAGGATACCACCTTTGTCTTCCAAGAAAGTGACGATGATTACGATCATCATCATTTCAACAATAGCTGACTCTCAGTAGAGCTTACGAAGTGCTGAGTACCGTTCTATGAACTTTATAGCTCATTTACTCCTCACCACCATCCTGTGAGGTAGACATTACAATTATCCTCATGTTAGCAGCAGGCACTGAGAAGTTGAGTGACTTGCCCAAGGTCACACAGCTGGTAAGTGGCTGCGCCAGGATTTGAAATCAAACGCAGATGGTTTGATTTCACAACCACTATTCTATACTTTCACTCCCGAGCATATAAGCCAGGAGACTGAAGGGACAATAAATGAAATATAAGGAACTACTGAAGGAACTTGTGGTGTGTACATGAGAGAGGCAGTTTGGAGTAGAGTGGGATGGACGTGCTCCAATTTTTTTTTTTTTTTTTGAACGTCTTGGTAAAGAGTTTGGATTCACTTGACTTTGGAGGGCAGACTCCTAACAGGGACTCCCATGAAAGGACAGGGTAGAAGTGATGGTGGTGAAAAGCAATGCAGTATGATGAAGAGGGCTCGAAGTGGGGTTCTAATTGTGATTCAGTCCCTTCTAGTTTTCTGACCTTGGATGAAGTAATTGGTCCTCTGTTTCTTTAACTGTAAAATGGAAATTTTACACTTCCCTGGTGACCTCGTGGGATTGTTTTCTAATTAAAGAGTATTTTTACCCTTTTTGTTAAGGAATAACATAGGTACAAGAAAGTGTCCATGTCTTAGGGTTATAACTTGTTGAATTTTTACATGCGTGCACATACGTGTAACCACCATGATTATTGAGGCTTTCCATAACCCCAGTGGACTCCTTCCTGCCCCCACCCAGTCAATCCCTCTGACCTCTCTCACCATTTTAATGAGGATCTCAACTGGGGAAAAAAATGTGTGTATCTTGCTTTGTAAACCCAAAGTGCTATATGGGAATCTATAGTGAGGGAGACAGTAGGACAGTGGGTGAGAGAGAGTCTTGGAGGAAAAAACAGCAGTAATAAAAGATCAAAATGGGGGGAAGTCTAAGAGAGGTAGAGTTTGAAACTTTAAGAGAGTAAAAGGACTGTCAGGAATTTAAAAGGCATGATGGGGACTTCCCTGGTGGTGCAGTGGTTAAGAGTCTGCCTGCCAATGCACGGGACATGGGTTTGAGCCCTGGTCCAGGAAGATCCCACATGCCATGGAGCAGCTAAGCCTGGGTGCCACAGCTACTGAGACTGTGCTCCAAAACCCCCGAGCCACAACTGCTGAGCCTGCGTGCCACAACTACTGAAGCCCATGTGTCTAGAGCCCATGCTCCGCAATAAGAGAAGCCACCACAATGAAAAGCCCGCACACCACAGCAAAGAGTAGCCCCCGCTCGCCGCAACTAGAGAAAGCCCGCGCACAGCAATGAAGACCCAACACAGCCAAAAATAAATTAAAAAAAAAAAAACTTATAAATAAATAAATAAATAAATAAAAGGCATGATGTGTTTGTTCAGGGAGACAGGAGTCACTTGGGATTCCAAAGTCCACAGGTGGGCATTTTGATTGGAACTAAAAATCTATTGTGATATTTTGTTTTAACTGGCAAGTTTATTCCATCAGTGATCACGGACAAGTTTGGATTTATTTATATCATCTTATTTTATGCTTTCTATTTACCCTGCTTTTCCTTTGTTTCTTTTTTCTCTCCTTTACTGCTTCTTTTGGATGAAGCAATTTTTCTTTATTTCATCTCTTCTGGTTTGGGACATATACATTATATTTCTATACTCTCACTGGTTATCATTAAAATATCAACATGCATAATTAACAAAGTCTTATGTTAATCTTCCCAAACAACACAATTTATGCTTTAATTTCCCTTAAACCTTTTTGATTTAGATATTATTGTAGATGGATGTTGTTATCCAGTGTTTGAATCCCTCCTCCCTTTTCTCACAGGTTACAGTAGTAGTAATAGTTGTTATCATTAGAGGTTTATATAGTCAATATGTATTTACACTTACCAATGTTTACCATTTCTTTGCTTCATCATTTCTTCTTGCAATTCAAGTTTTCCTTCTGAGGTCAGTTTCTTTGTTTTAACCCTGACATGTATCTTTTGTATCTTTTACAAGAGAATTTCTCAGCCAGTGTGCCTTGAATGGGTTATGTGTGCTGACTTGTTGGCTCCTTCAGCCCTTGAGGGGACAGAGTTGAGTCTTGGGAAGACAGGACCCTCAAGGCAGTCACTCCTCTCATCCACTACAAAACTAGCTTCTCCTGCTCACCTCAGTGTTCCATGAAAATATTTTCCACATACGATATAGCATGAAAAAAGTTGGCAATACTATTTAAGAGTTCTTTGAGTGGAGTTCTGTTAGTGATAAGCACTCTCACTTTGCTTATCTGAAGTGGCTTCATTTTAGGCTTATTTTTTTTTTAATTTATTTTATTCTTTTATTTATTTTTGGCTGTGTTGGATCTTCATTTCTGTGCGAGGGCTTTCTCTAGTTGCGGCAAGCGGGGGCCACTCTTCATCGCGGTGCGCAGACCGCTCACTATCGCGGCCTCTCTTGTTGCGGAGCACAGGCTCCAGACGCGCAGGCTCAGTAGTTGTGGCTCACGGGCCTAGTTGCTCCACGGCATGTGGGATCTACCCAGACCAGGGCTCGAACCCGTGTCCCCTGCATTGGCAGGCAGATTCTCAACCACTGCGCCACCAGGGAAGCCCAAGGCTTATTCTTGCACGATAGTTTAGCTGGGTATAAAACTTTAGATTTTCAGTTTTCTTCTCCCTACTCTTCCTTTAGCACTTTGATATTCTATTGTTGCAGTTGAGATGTCTGTGGTCAATCTAATTCTTACACCTACTGTGTTTTATTACTAAAAATAAGTAACCATTTAGGAAGAAGGAAAAGGTAAAAGAGAGGTTTCAGACTATCAGTCACTTTTAGACTGCTTCTTTGTTAAGTTCCCTTTGAGAAACAAGAGGGAAAATGATCCTCCTCATTCCAGGTGATCTTGGTTGAACTTCATCCCAGTGGACTCCAGCGGTCTTTCTTTGATGAAGAGGACTTGAATACTATTGCAGAGGGAGATAATGTGTATGCCTTCCAAGCCCCTCCATCACCTGGCCAGGAGATGCTCTCAGGTACAAGAGTGCTTTGCATAATTTTATTTGGATATTATGAGTTATAGGTTTGAGAGGATACTCATTGGGTGCTAAGGCATAAGACACTTAATTTTAGTACTTGGAAATATCAGGCTTATTTTCTTTGATATTTGTTGTACAGATGGTTGATTATAAAAATTAATCAACTAAGACAGGGGTTCTTGAAACCTTAGTATCAGAGTCACCTGGAGGTCTTGTTTAAACAGATTTCTGAGCCCTACCCACAGTGTTTTTGACTCTGTAGGCCAGGGGTGGGGCCTGAGAAATTACATGTCTAGCAAGTTCCCAGGTGATGCCGATGCTGCTGGTCCTGGTACCACATTTTGAGAACCACTGTTCAGAACAGGTGCTGGGGTAATCTTTGTCTTCAGGACTCCTATGGTTCAAGGTCAGTGCTTGAAGTAAAACTGTTACAAACTGGAGCAGTAGATGGCCAAAGAGATTATTAAATGACTTTTTGTTAACAGTCCCACTTCCCTATGTTAACTTTTCCTAAACTTCGGATAGGCAAAGATGGTCAGTTTCTGACAGGCTTTCATTGTAGGTCAGTATCCGTTTTGGTCCAATTAGCCAGTCAGTAAGGCTCATATTTAGAGGACCTTGTGCCAGTGTTACACTCATACCCCAGATGAATCCTATGCCCTGGACCATATCCTCGGCCAGCCTAGGTGGCAGGCAGGCTGTGGGAACCAAGTGTCTGCAGTTGCTCTGAGTCAACAGAGAGACTCTGGGCCTGGAACAGGACATTGACAGGCCCTGATTATGTGATAACTCAGTGAAATAGCCCTCATTTCAAATTCAATCACAGGACACATCTGTGCCTTAAAAGTAAAATTTCAGAGCTGATTGGAAATTGAGGATGGTCCAATTCCTCTACTTCCTCAACAATAAAGATTCTTACCTTCTCTCTGTACTCCTTAATTTTGGCGTTCTAAGAGAGCAGATACTCTACAGCTCTCTGATCAAAGCATACAAGCAACCAAAATCATTTTGGTGTATTTTTCAGATTGGCTTTGAAAAGTATTAATTAAAATCCCTGCTTATACTTTAAAATTGGCTGACCACAACAGCAAATTCACTACCATGTATATTATCTATGCCAGGTGCCTGATGGAACAAGTGCCATGAACCTTAATATCACTTCCCCTGAAGCCCTCCAGTGTCTCCCAAGGGTGGTTAATAGATGATCAAAGAGAAGAGGGGCTAGAAGCCAGGGTTCTGACCCAGCGCAGCAGCTCCTCTAAGAATGCAAATGTAATTCTCGCCCTTCAGCTCGTCCATCTGGTCTACCCGTCTCCCCACACTTGGCAGTCCGCGAGGGTCAGCGATTATCCCTGCCCGTCCACAGTGAGACCACGGTGCTAATCCTCTTCTGTAATTTGGTGGGCTCAGGGCAGCAGGCCAGCAGGTATGTTTAACTTCATCCTTCTTTTACATGATGTCTGGGTTGTGTCGACATGTAGTTGGAATTTGCGCTAGAATAATTCTGATTTGAAAAAAATTAAATATCCATTCTCAAAGTTGATCAGCAAGGAGTAGGGAGTAACGTACTTCCTGATCAAGAGGATCAGAAATAACTGCCTTAAGCAGATGGCTAACATTGTCCTTAACAATTGAGTATCGGAGGTTTCCCTATTGGTTTTAGGAACAATGATTTTTGCTCTCACCATTATTTTATACTGTGTTGTAAGGCCTGGGCAGTGCAGTAAGACAAGGGAAAAAGAAACTGGCTATTGGAAAGAGGAGGTAAAATGACCACTATTTGCAAATAATATTATTTTCTATCCAGAAAACCAAGAACTTGAAAGTAATTAGAACTAATGAAAGAGTTCAGGAAAGTGACTGGTTGCATAACAAATATACAAAACCAGATAGTTTTCTTATAGAATGCAAATAAAATGTTTAAAAGATATTACTCCAAAGAAAAAATTTTAGATGGATAAAATGTTTGTAAAATTTATCTGGAAGAACAAACTCGTAAGAGTAGCCAGAAAATATTAGGGGCAGGAGAAAGAAGGAAGAGGGATTGTTCTAGTAAAACAGAATAAAGTTTTAATTATTAGAATATTGTGGGGCTTCCCTGGTGGCGCAGTGGTTGAGAATCTGCCTGCTAATGCAGGGGACACGGGTTCGAGCCCTGGTCTGGGAAGATCCCACATGCCACGGAGCAGCTGGGCCCGTGAGCCACAATTGCTGAGCCTGCGCGTCTGGAGCCTGTGCCCCGCGACGGGAGGGGCCGCGATAGAGAAAGGCCCGCGCACCGCGATGAAGAGCGGTCCCCGCACCGCGATGAAGAGTGGCCCCCGCTTGCCGCAACTGGAGAAAGCCCTCGCACGAACCGAAGACCCAACACAGCCAAAAATAAATAAATAAATAAATAAATAAATAAATAAATAAATAAATAAGAAAATCCTTTAAAAAAAAAAAAATATTGTGATATAGGCAGAAGAATATACACTTAAATCAATGACACAGAACAGGTCAAGTGTACTACAGTATTTGTTACATGATAAAAATGGTGTATTTCATATTAGTAAGGAGTGAATGAATTATTTAATACTAAGCCTGGGCTAACTGATATTTTGCTTTCTTTTTATTTTAAATAATCAATTTTTTTACTCCCGCCATAAATTCACATGTATAAATTGATTGGAGAGGTAATTACAGAAAAGGAAACCATAAAATAACTTGAAGGTAATGTAGGGGAATATTTATATCTTTGAGTTGGGGGCTATTTTAACACCTAAGACAGGAGGCTATCAAGGAAAAGTCTAATGTTTCAAATACATTTAAAATGCTAAGCTAAAAGCAAATTTGAAAGGCAAAGCACAAACGAAGAAAAATATTTACATCATGTGACAGCTGAAAGATGCATATCCGTCACATAAAACCTAGCTCTCAGATTAGGGAGAGAAATAATATTCTTTTAGTAAAATGAGCCACAGAGATGAACATTAATTCACAGAAGAGATACAGGCATAGGTTAAAATATTCAGCTTCATTAGTAGTAGAAGAAATTCTGATGGCAATAGCAAGATGCTATACTTAACCTTTCAGACTATTAAAGAACTTTAAAAAATTGATAATACTCATTCTGGGCAAGTGTCAAGAGAGTGGGGCACGTGCTTCACGGGTAAATTGGTGTGGCTTTTCTAGAGAGCAGGTTGGAAATAAATAGCTTTGGTCTTATTTCCACTTCTGGAACTTTATCCCAAAGAAACAATTAGTCATGTGCACCCAAAGGCGTAGGCAAAAGAACGTGTATAGTTCCTGCCATGAGCAAGCATTGCTTAAATAAACAATTGGAAACAACCCAAATGCCTAGTAATAGAGGATAAGGTAA